>NC_091340.1:28360370-28427870 GCF_038502225.1 Cherax quadricarinatus | reverse complement strand
GTGAGAAAAATATATTGATCAAATCGCATTGCAATTATTTTTTAGATAATTAAAAAAATCAAATCATGTAATATTTAATAGCACTTCATTCTATATAATAACAGGTTATCGAAGTAAGATAACTCAGATTACCCTAATTATAGCATTTTCTTCTATGTTGGTCATTTGCAGAGTCCCATTGGAGGTTAGAAAATAAAAACATAAGAATGGATTAACACTGCAGAAGGCCTACTGGCCCATGCGAGGCAGGTCCTTATCAAAACGACCTCTACCCAAAACTACCCAAGAAATAAGTCCCGTACCCAATGACACCAATCAAACCCAGCCCCTCCCACTCACAATGGTAACCAGCATACTGGTTACCATTGTGCAGTAAGACATTTCAAGCTTCTGTTGGAGCTATCTATAAACACCCGCCAATCTTCTAGTCGTTATTCAAGTCCCATTCGAAGAAGTCCAGGGATGTTATAGCAGTATACAAATGCTTTATCTTGGCTGAAGGAGTTCAGCCTCTCTTGTCCGATAAGCTGTTATTTTAACTTCTTGTTCTAAACAGTTCTTTTCTTTTAGTCTGGATGCTAAAAGTTCAGATGCTTACTTTGACAGACTGACGTCACGTATCAGATCATTGAGTTCTTGGGAAAACTGTTGGGGTGTTGATATGATTACTTCATATTCACTTCCATTGTTATTACCTGTGTTACATCCTAAACCCTGAATATCTTCAACAACCGACAATGGGATGGCAGACAGTGGTGTAAACACTAGTATGAGGAAGTCCTTGCTGACTCCAAAACAGGATAATTCCCACTTGACTTACTTGCCTCGACTGAAACCTTTCACATTCACCATACAGAAATAAGAATCGTAGTGGTAGTTTTCTCGGCTTTATCCACACCATAGGTACGCCCAAGTTTAAACTTTCCCATTGCTTGTTTTTCCACTGTTGTCAGAATTCTACACAAATATTACAAACCAAAAGGGGAGCCTAAAGGTGAAGACCTGTTTGTGTGCTCTCTGTGATTCTGTACCAGGATGCCCTCTCTTGAGCAACTTTACCAGCAGCTGAGAGAGGAGCTCAGAGTTGCTAAGATGGAGATACGGCGATTAACGGAGGAGAACAAGAGGATTCGTAGTAATCCTTCTGTTGTGAGTCCCCAGGTTAAGAGGGGAGCTTGGTCAGTGGCCGGGCAACATGGAACCAAGCTGAAGATCAAGAAAATGGTTGGAGAGGTGGAAACAACGAGAAACCAGAAGACTACCGTAGAAACTTCCAACTCATTCTCGGTGCTACCTGACGAATGTGAGTGTTCTGCTGGGAATGCCACAAGGAGCACCAAAGAAGCATTGGCAGACGTGAGTGAGACATCCCTAGAAACCCCAACGAAGACCATCGAGAACGTCTTGACGAATTCTACAAGTGGTGTAATGCTACCTGGCGAATGTGAGTCGACTACTCGGAGCATCACGACGGACTACGCCAAGGAAGGTAAAAACATTGTTGTTGTTGGGGATAGCCAGATTAGGTACATGGATAGGGCATTCTGCTTGAAGGATAGGAGTAGGAGGCAGAGAGTGTGTTTTCCTGGGGCTGGGATGAAGGATATTGTTAGCCGTCTGGATGACATCATGAGAGGTAATGGGAGCAATCCTATTATCTGTCTCAGTGCTGGAGGCAATGATGTTGGCAGACGTAGGAGTGAGGACCTGATTAGCAGGTATAGGTCAGCAATAGAGATAATTAGGAGGAAGGGTGGGAAACCTGTCATATGTGGCATTTTGCCAAGGAGAGGAGTTGGAAATGATTGGTTGTCCAGAGCAATTGGTGTCAATTGCTGGCTGGACAAGTACTGTAAGGAAAATGCGGTAACATTCATTGACAACTGGGACCTCTTCTATGGCAGAAATGACATGTATGCCAGGGATGGGGTTCACTTATCTAGGTGTGGGGTGGGAGCACTGGCCAATGCAGTGGAGGGAGCTGTTAGGTCTTTAAACTAGGAATAGTTAGTGGTATGGGTTTTGGCGGGAAAACTGTGAAGTCGCAGGGTAGTAACATGAGTACTAGGAGAACTAGTAATAGGCAAAATGAGGTGGATATTGGAAAGCCAGTGGCACTAATTGACAAGGACAGTAATAAGTTTAGTGGAATAACAGAAAGGAGCAGGAAAGGTAAAGAGAGTGGAGGGTCATTAAAAATTTATTACACAAATAGTCGCAGTGCTAGGAATAAGATGGACGAGTTGAGACTAGTTGCTAGTGCAGGTAACATAGATGTATTTGCCATTACTGAGACGTGGTTTAATTCAAAAAGTCGGGACATGCCTGCAGAATGTCACATTCAGGGTTTTAAATTGTTCCAAGTAGATAGAAGTATCGGGAAGGGGGGTGGGGTGGCATTGTATGTCCGAGATCGCTTGAACTGTTGCATAAAAACGGGTATTAAGTCTGAAGTAACACATACAGAGTCTGTTTGGATAGAATTTTCAGAGGGGCATGAAAAATTAATTTTAGGTGTGATATACCGTCCCCCAAATTTAGATAGGGACCAGGGGAGACTACTATGGGAGGAAATTGTTAGGGCCACAAGGCACGATAATGTAGTAATTCTAGGAGACTTTAACTTTAGTCATATTGATTGGAATTTCTTGACTGGGAATTTAGAATCATACGATTTCTTAGAAGTAGTTCAGGATTGTTTTTTGAAGCAGTTTGTGACAGAACCTACAAGGGGTAATAACCTGCTTGACTTAGTTCTGGCAAACAATGAATCCCTTGTTAATAATTTAGAAGTTTCAGAGGAACTGGGTGCTAGCGACCACAAATCAATTACATTTAGAATTGAATGGAAGTATGATAGTAGGGATAACTCAGTAACAGTCCCAGATTTTCGCTTAGCAGATTACGATGGGCTTAGAGAACACTTATCATCTGTTGACTGGGGTAACGAAGAGAGCTATCAATATGACAGTTTTCTGAACACAATACATGCTGCTCAAAGAACGTTTTTCCCTTATAAGGAAATTAGATCAAATAGAAATGACCCAAAATGGATGAATAATAGGCTGAAATATCTACTAGGGCATAAGAAAGGAATTTATAGGCGTATCAAAAGAGGCGAGGGTCATCTTATGAATCAGTATATTGACATTAAGAGGGACATTAAAAAGGGGATAAGAAAAGCTAAAAGGGACTATGAAATTAAAGTTGCTAGGGATTCTAAAACTAACCCAAAAAGTTTTTTCCAGGTATATAGAACAAAAGTCAGAGATAAGATAGGTCCCCTTAAAAATAACTATGGGCATCTTACTGACAAAGAGAATGAAATGTGCTCAATTTTAAATAATTATTTTCTCTCGGTTTTTACACAGGAAGACACTAATAATATTCCGGTAATTAATTTTTATAGTGGATCAGAAGAAGATAAATTATGTAACATCACAGTCACTAGTGAAATGGTTGTGAAGCAGATAGACAGACTGAAGCAAAATAAGTCACCGGGTCCTGATGAGGTTTTTTCAAGGGTTCTTAAGGAATGCAAAATGGAAGTCTGTGAACCATTAACTAATATTTTTAATTTATCTCTTCAAACAGGTGTAGTGTCTGATATGTGGAAGATGGCTAATGTAATTCCTATTTTTAAAACAGGGGACAAGTCGTTTCCGTCAAATTACCGCCCAATAAGCCTGACCTCAATTGTAGGCAAGTTGCTAGAGTCAATTATAGCTGAGGTTATAAGAAGCCATCTCGATAAGCATAGCTTGATTAATGATACTCAGCATGGATTCACAAGAGGCCGGTCTTGTATAACTAATTTATTAACTTTCTTCAGTAAAGCTTTTGAGGCTGTTGACCACGATAAAGAATTTGATATTGTTTACTTAGATTTTAGTAAGGCATTTGATAGAGTTCCGCACCAAAGACTGTTGAAGAAAGTAGCAGCTCATGGCATTGGGGGAAAGGTGCTCTCGTGGATCGAGTCATGGTTCACAGACAGGAAGCAGAGTGTCCATAAATGGGGTTAAATCCGAGTGGGGATCAGTAACAAGTGGCGTTCCACAGGGATCAGTCTTGGGCCCGTTGTTGTTTATAATATATGTCAATGATCTTGATGAAGGAATTGCTAGTGATATGAGCAAATTCGCCGATGACACGAAGATAGGTAGGATAATTGATTCAAACGTAGATGTTAGGGAACTTCAGGAGGATTTAGACAAACTCTACTCTTGGTCAGAAAAGTGGCAGATGCAGTTCAATGTAGATAAATGCAAGGTTCTGAAGCTCGGGAGTGTCCATAACCCTAGCACTTATAAGTTAAATAATGTAGAACTTAGCCATACAGATTGCGAAAAGGACTTGGGGGTTATGGTAAGCAGCAACCTTAAACCAAGACAGCAATGCTTAAGCGTACGTAATAAGGCAAATAGATTACTGGGATTTATATCAAGAAGTGTAAGCAACAGAAGTCCAGAGGTCATACTGCAGCTTTATACATCATTAGTAAGGCCTCACCTATTTTATGCAGCTCAATTCTGGTCTCCATACTACAGAATGGACATAAATTCGTTAGAAAACATTCAGCGTAGGATGACTAAATTAATACATAGCATTAGAAATCTTCCTTATGAAGAAAGATTGAAGACTCTTAAGTTACATTCACTTGTTAGACGAAGAATGAGGGGAGACCTGATCGAAGTGTATAAGTGGAAGATAGGTATTAATAAAGGGGATATTAACAAGGTCTTGAGGATATCTCTCCAAGAGAGAACCCGCAGTAATGGATTTAAATTAGATAAGTTTAGATTTAGAAAGGACATAGGAAAGTATTGGTTTGGAAATAGGGTAGTTGATGAGTGGAACAGTCTACCTAGTTGGGTTATTGAGGCTAGGACTTTGGGTAGTTTCAAATTTAGGTTGGATAAGTACATGAGTGGGAGGGGTTGGATTTGAGAGGGACTTGCACATCAGTGCTTGTTTCTTGGGTGGCATTGAAAATTGGGTTGGTCAAATGTTTGTTAGTGGGATGAATTGTAAAGGACCTGCCTAGTATGGGCCAACAGGCCTGCTGCAGTGTTCCTCCTTTCTTATGTTCTTATGTTCTTATGTTAGCAGACGGTCGGTCTATTGTAAGTCCAAAACTCATGAGGATAGTCGCGATGTGTTCCCTCATGAGTACAGTGGCAAAGTGTTCCTCATGAGGACAGTGGCAAAGTGTTCCCTCATGAGTACAGTGGCAAAGTGTTCCCTCATGAGTACAGTGGCAAAGTGTTCCCTCATGAGGACAGTGGCAAAGTGTTCCCCCTGAGGACAGTGCAAAGTGTTCCCTCATGAGGACAGTGGCAAAGTGTTCCCTCATCAGTGGAGTGTTCCCTCATGGTACAGTGGCAAAGTGTTCCCTCCTCAGTGGCAAAGTGTTCCCTCATGAGGGCAGTGGCAAAGTGTTCCCTCATTAGGACAGTGGCAAAGTGTTCCCTCATGAGTACAGTGGCAAAGTGTTCCCTCATTAGGACAGTGGCAAAGTGTTCCCTCATGAGTACAGTGGCAAAGTGTTCCCTCATTAGGACAGTGGCAAAGTGTTCCCTCATGAGGGCAGTGGCAAAGTGTTCCCTCATTAGGACAGTGGCAAAGTGTTCCCTCATGAGTACAGTGGCAAAGTGTTCCCTCATGAGGGCAGTGGCAAAGTGTTCCCTCATGAGTACAGTGGCAAAGTGTTCCCTCATTAGGACAGTGGCAAAGTGTTCCCTCATGAGTACAGTGGCAAAGTGTTCCCTCATTAGGACAGTGGCAAAGTGTTCCCTCATTAGGACAGTGGCAAAGTGTTCCCTCATTAGGACAGTGGCAAAGTGTTCCCTCATGGTTTAAATGTGGTTAAAATGTCTTTATCATTATGCCTCATCTACGGATAATTACTCCTCACGTCAGTTCTACTAATTGTCACTTGCTAATTATCATTAGTCACAAAGAGCACAATTATCAGTTTCCAGCCTCCACCCAGGCAGTATCACCAGCTGGACAGCCTCAGAGATGAAAAGTTATGTCCGACAAGCCAGCTGGTGATAACAGATGGTGTGCAATAAAACAAGTGGTGATAACAGTTGTTCTGCAACTTAGGAGGTGGTGATAACAGGTGGTGTTCAGTAATCTAGCAGGTGGTGATAACAGGTGGTATCCAGCAGCCTACCAGGTGGTGATAACAGATGGTGATAAGTTGTGTCCATCAGGTGGTGATAACAGGTAGTATCCAGCAGCCTACCAGGTGGTGATAACGGATGGTGATAAGTAATGTCCAGCAGCCAGCAGGTGGTGTCCAACAAACCAACAGGTGGTGTCCTGCAAGCCTGCAGGCGGTAAACACAGGCGGTGTCTAGAAAACCTGAAAGTGGCGCCAACAGGTTGTGTCCAGTAAGACAACAGGTGAACATTAAAATGGTATAAAATACCGACAGGTTGTTAGGTAAGACACATATGCAACAGTTAGGTATCTTCATTTCGAAACGTTTCGCCTACACAGTAGGCTTCTTCAGTCTAGTACAGAAAAGTTGATAGAAGAAACGTGAAGACGATGTAATCAGTCCATCACTCTTGAAGTTTTGAGGTGGTCAGTCCCTCAGTCTGTGGCCTACATCTCACCTCCTGGTGGTATATAAGGCTCTATCCTGTCACTTCAGCTCCATATTGTTTCTGACTATGGAACAATTCTCTTCTCCAGACTGAGGGACTGACAACCTCAAAACTTCAAGGGTGATGGACTGATTACATCGTCTTCATGTCTCTTCTATCAACTTTTCTGTACTCGACTGAAGAAGCCTACTGTGTAGGCGAAACGTTTCGAGATAAAGATACTTAACTGTTGCATATGTGTCTTACCTAACAAGCCAACAGGTGGTGACAACAATGACCACAACATTAGTTATGACTAAACACCAACACTTACATAATCACCACGCAGTCAACAATCACCACTGAGATAACAATCACCACAACAATAAGTATCAGCAATCACCAGCACTCACGTAGCCACCGCTGAGACACCAGCTACCAGCAGAGCAGGTGTAACCAGAGGACAGGAGCGTCCCACACCTGCGACGCAGTTTGGTTGAAATGTTTCAACCAAGTATTCTGTTACACTGAAGGAAATGCAAATGGCGCTCCCAGGGAGTCTCTCAGACTTCTGTGTGAGAAGTCACAACTCCTTCGAGAAATCTGGATGCGTCACCAACCATTATGGTGTTTCTCTTACCACAAAACCAGCCATCACCACTACTGTCTTCTCTCCCGTATTAGTGATCACCATCCACCTTCTCTTCATCGTCTTCCTCCCACAGGAACTGTCACGATGAAGAACCCCAGTAAAAAGTCACTTTGACTCTATCTTAGGTAATTTACACACATGTTACTGTGTATAATATATGTAACTGTATTTATGTGTACCTGTACCTACATAAATTTACTTGTGACGAAGTTCAATAGTACGTAATCATTTGACGTCACCTCAGTGCCTCTGCCCTGGGCACTGTATGAAACAAGAACACAAAGAATTCAGAAAAGAAATCGGACAAACCATACCACGAATGGGGTTAGAATCTGCGATCAGAGAGTCTCAAAACTCCAGACCATCGCGTTAACCACTGGGCCAGCTATCCACAATAAGATCCATCCAACTAAGTTATTTCTACACCATAGAAAGGTTAGCATAGGTACCACTGTGACCACAAATGCAAGTTTTTACAGACGAATCTCCCACTAGCGTGGCGAAATTCGTAATACTTGTTACATACCATATTCTGAAGTGTACTTTAGTTCTCAGGGACTAATGCTCCCTTAAACATTAACCTAATTTATTAGCAATATTAAGACGAGCATTGGACTCAGTACTTACGAAATAAACAGTTTACTGCTTTCACGGAATATGAAAACATTTATGAATGAATGACATGAAAATAATGTACAGAATACAATGAATTAATTTCGGACATCAAGTCTTATAAACCCCCAGATACGCACAGGCACGTAATAAGTGAGAATATATCTAGACAAGCAGCTGTTCCCTTCCCCCTCCCTTATATAAGATATAAAATATACAATGATTGAATTAATATTATACGAAGTACATGAGCATACAGCAGGTCACATTCACTCAGTTATTAATCCACAGGATTAATAACACAGGATTAATAACTCAGTAATAATAATAAGTCTGCTGAAGAGGACCCCTGACGGGGGTCATAATATACAGATCAGTCTGAAGAGTTTGTCTCCAGGCGGGTTATTATTGAGCATTGACGAGTATTAATTACACATTACTTATTCATATTGGAATATTGGAGACAGATATATGGGGCGATAAATAGAAAAGATTCTACCCCCTCCAGGGGCTCACTGTTTGGATTCCTGTCAGTAAATAACCCTGCAGGAGGATCCTTGACGTCGGTGAGAGGCTCTTGATTTAAAGCATCAGACCTCACTTCCCCCCCTTCCCTAGATCAAACCTGATCATCCCCATTTCCCGAGGTAATGCAAGATCACTACTGGTTTAATGCTCACTCTATCCATGAATGCAATATTTTTCTTAACACTTCGTAGTTTTCCATCGAGGAGACAGACTATGTTGATAACAACAACAACAACAACAACAACAACAACAACAACAACAACAACAACAACAACAACAACAACAACAACAACAACAACAACAACAACAACAACCAACAGCCAACAACAACCAACAACAACAGCAATTAGATGTATTTCGGTCTCAGCTCGATCCGAGAAAGGTATCCCAGTATTCCATAACCCAATTCCCCTGTGTCTCAATACACGCGATTGGAATAGTGCAGAGTGCGACAGTTGAATATTAGTGTTGAAAATCTGAAGGGAATCAGAAGAGATTTTCACAAGTCACCACATAGAAACTAATATTCAAATTTCTTCCATAAAAATGGTAAATTTGGACATGTAAAACCCAAATCTAATTCAAACCTTTCAAAGAGAGTGAGAGCGACCAGTATTTTGATATTGGTCAGAGGAGCTTGTCTCCATTTATGACACGTAAACAATTTTTGGGAATGGTTTATGTAACATTATATATATGGTAACACATGCATCCAAATAGGTCCATGTATCCTGCCCAAGATACATTAAACATGTTTTGAAAATTTGAAGCCGATCGAATAAGACGTTCTTGAGTAATAAACGAAACTTTTTGAGAAAATAAACGAAAATATTGACGAGAATGTTCTGAAATTAGGAAAATCCTCAGTTAAATTTGAAAACACCAGAAAAACGCGAATATTTATTCTTCCAGTTTTTTTTTCTCATTTACATTAAAAAATACAAGGAAAAATTTTTCATTTTGATTTTTTTAATAAAAAAATTTACAGTAAAAATAATTATTTTATTTTTTAATGCAAAAACACTTGCAATTGAGATACACCAGAATTTAGGGTTTGAAGCGGAGCAGAAGAGGCATTTTCTAGTGATGGAAATAAGTCACTCTGACTTTTTGGGGCTATCCTGCTGGGTAATTTACACTATGTATCATAATTGTGCTTATGTATACTTCTACCTAATAAACTTACTTAATAAAATACATAAATTAAAATTCACATTCGAAACTAATCAGTCCGATTCTAACGATTCTATATATTTTTTAATTTCTGTAAAATTTCAGATATGCATATAATAATATGTATATAATTATATGCATATGCATAAGGCTCACGCCGCCACTGTATCCCATAAGACCCAATTTACCAATTTTATTGACTAAATATTATAATTTATATTTTATTTAATAACTAAAAAAATCTTTCTTCACGTTGCATTAAAAATATTAATTATGATACATTCCATAAGAAGCATGATACCCTCCAGGTTGTGTCCAGTTATAACTATAATTGAATTTCAGAACCAGAGTATGACAGACGAGAACAAAAGTACTCGGGTTTTCCCTGAGTACTTTTATTCTTTTCTCTGAGGCTGAGGGTCCCCAATCATTTCTAGAGGTGGTACCTTAAAAAAATTATTATATATTTACAGATTTTCATTTTATAGCAGTTTTTGTAAATTATGGCATCAACACGTATCATCTACTGTTAGTAGATATCGTATCGTTAATATATTCGAGTTCTGAAAAATAAATCCGACGTAAATGATCAATTAACTGCAACAGATTTTATCTTCCAGTGTCATTAAGAGCTGTAATAGTTGACAGTAAATATCAGTAGCATCATCAATGAATGTTTTCACATGTTTATGGAACGTCAGTTGCATTATTTGCTGTTATGATTTTTGTGTAAATTATTTAGTAATACTGGTGAGCAGCTGGCTGGTCCTGCGTCCTTCTGGTGACCTTTCTGTACTAATGTTCATTGTCTGCTGGTCCTGCGTCCTCTGGTGACCTTTCTGTACTAATGTTCATCTGCTGGTCCTGCGTCCTTCTGGTGACCTTTCTGTACTAATGTTCATCTGCTGGTCCTGCGTCCTTCTGGTGACCTTTCCGTACTAATGTTCATTGTCTGCTGGTCCTGCGTCCTCCTGGTGACCTTCCTGTACTTACATTCATTGTCTGCTGGTGCTGCGTCTTCCTGGTGCCTTCCTGTACATGCACTCATTGTCTGCTGGTGCTACATCCTCTTCGTAACCTTCTTGTAGTAACATTAACTGTCTGCTGGTGCTGTGTCGTCTTGGTGACATTGTACTAACGTTCATCCAGGCTGATGTATGTCCTATTGTTACTTTCCTGGACTATCGCCTTTATACTAGTAAATACAGGGAGGCTGGAGATGTCAGCACTCAGAGATGAATATACTGTATCACAGATTCAGAGAATATTCGTTAATAGTTTATTTTAGTGTATGTCTTAGTGTTTAGTCATTAAATCTCTCTGATGTTAGTGTCTAGTGTTATCTTAATGACCAGCTTGTAGTCAATAGGTCCTTACACTTGACAAACACATCAAAGTAATTAAAATATTTTTTAATGGTCATGGATTTTGTTATTGGTCAAGGTGTGAGACACAGCGGTTATTTATCTACAGAAATACTGTGGTTGTTTGTATTGGTCAAGGAGTGAGTGAGATGCATCGTATATATCTGCAGGAATCAGCAGTGACTATCATTATTTTTGTCATTTCTCTAATATCATCTGCGTGAGTTTATACTTTCCTGTATCAGGTATTTTCTAGGCCTTATGTGTATCCATATGTTCTTGTGCTACCGTCCACAGGATGGATATGAGGTGCACAGTAAACTAGCCACTTCGGTGGCAAAATCTCAAAAATCTAATTTAGATTAAGTTGACTCACGAAATCGTAATGACACGATTGAGACTCTCTGACCGCGAGTTCAAATCCCGCCCGTGGTATGGTAGGTTAAGTTGTGTAGAACACCTGGAGCACCCGGAACCCCTAGGACACCTGGAACCCCTATAACACCTGGAACCCTGAGAACACCCGTAAGCCCTAGAGCACCTGGAACCCCTATGATACCTGGAACCCTGAGAACATCCGGAAGTCCTAGAACGCCTGGAACACTTAGAACACCTGGAACACCTAGAACACCTGGAACCGCTAGAACACCTAGAACTCCTAGAACAACCCGAAGCCCTAGAGCCCCTGGAACCCCTAGAACACCTGGAACCCCTAGAACACCTGGAACTCCTAGAACACCTGGAACTCCTAGAACACCCAGAAGCCCTAGAGCACCTGGAACCCCTAGAACACCTGAAACCCTAGAACGCCTGGAACACTTAGAACACCTGAAACACCTAGAACACCTGGAACGGCTTAGATATTGACAAAGAAAGATGATACATGCGCGGTTTTAATGTAAACATGAGAACCTCAGATTGCCGTTTGTAATACGTGTCAGTCGACTTGGAAATTTTGCCGTTAAAATTCTAAAATTTATGTTATCGTGTAGATGCTATGATGGCTGGGATATTCTTGTTACTTGGGGATGTGTTATACTGGGTCCAGAGTGTAGAGAAACAGTAGTTCCTTAATGGGAAGTTTTGTACCACATGAGAGAGGGAATTAAGAATTTTACATCATATTAAACAGTGAGTGGATGAGTCTGTGTGTATGGAAGGATTAAAAATATAATGCGTAAACAAAATAAACACTTTATGTAGTCTGTGGGTACATTGATATATATTTTTTGTGCATGTGTATTATGTACATTCTGGGGGCAACCAGCTGTGTTGGACTGTAATTAAGATTTATGGTGGGTTGCATATTTTGTTGGAATTTTAAATTTTGTACGGTAATTTTTAGATTTTTTTGTTTTAAAATTAACATAAAGATTTTTTTTAGATGTTGATTAGGGACTATTATTGCTTTTTTTTCTGAGGGACCCGTGTAAGTCTAGGAACTCTACCAGGAACATCACAAGAAGCAGGATGAATTCTGAGGTGCTCCCTATATGGTCTAAGTCAGGGGTCCTCAACCTGAGGCCGCGGGCCACATATGGCCCTTCCCCTCTGGATTTTCCTACAGACTGGAAGGCTTCCTTGCCCAGACTACTCTTTGCTATGGAACTTTTGAAGAGTTCATTGGTTACAGACTCTTAAAAATGATGTTTGGACACAATGTGAGAGGAATTTTGCAAGTTGTTAAAGAAGACTGAGGCTAAAATGAAAATTAATGCCTCTGAAGGTAAGTCTCCGTCATGCTTCTGATGACATGATAAATGGCCAAAGGCAGTCTTAAGAAATCACGGATTGTAGTGTCTGGTAAACTTACTTGTATATAGTGCAAATAATAATGGTGGTAGTAATTTAAGTATAATCAAGACTCAAACATCTCTTATATACTTTACTCGTTCAAATTTCTTGGCTGCTTTACTGACTGAGCCCTCGCTAGTATTCTTACTTTACGACCAGTTACAACAGTACTTATCTTCGTAATACACTCCAAAAGCATGTTTATTAAAATCCACAAGGCTGCCGGATGATTAAGCCCTTGAAACTCAAAGCCTCTTTCTCCGTGCCTCCAACAGTTCCTGGGTTGAACCATATCTCTTGTACAATCTCCGAGCTAGAGATCATCCCTGCCAAAAGTCGATGAAGCTTAAGGAAAATATGTCAGGCCCTGAAGCTGGAGCTCAACCTCTTCAAGCAAAGATAAAGACAATATTAGTGGAGCTTGGAACTGGAACTCACGAGGTGGAATCAAACACTACAAAGCAACACTTACAAGTGGGATTCAGCCGTATTAGATATTTGAGAAATCATTAAGGAGTTGACCTTTTAGACTCGCTAAATCGTAATAACACGACTGCAAACAAACGATTACACGGGTGGGGTTAGAACTCATGGCAAGGGAGTCGTAAAACTCCAGGCTAGCGCTTTATCCAGTGGGCCAGTAGCTTACGCACTGGCCTGGAGTTTTACGACTGACTTACCATGGGTTCTAACCCCCACACCTACCGTGGGTTGACCTTTCAGCTTTGAATGCTGACACAAGGTGGCCATAAAGCGCTTCTTACTGTCTTATGCAGTCAGAAAAATAGGAACTTAAAGATTAATGGGTTTTAAGGGAAATTACTCTCTTTGTCCTCGAGCAAAATAAAGAGGATAATCTACATGAAACTCAAGATGGTTGTTTCCACACGTCAAATATGTCAAAAAAAAATGTTTAACTTCCTGATTCTTTTCGTGAGGGCAATGTATAGTGTGAATATAATGCAGATAATTCGTAGCTTGGAAATTAGGAGGAGGTGCGGGATTACTAAAACTATTATCCAGAGGGTTGAGGAAGGGTTGTTGAGGTGGCTGGGACATGTAGAGGATGTAACAAAATAGAAAGACTTCGACAGTGTATGAATCTGTAGAGGGAAGGCGGGGTAGGGGTCGGTCTAGGAAAGGCTGGAGGGAGGAGGTAAAGGAGGTTTGGTGTGTGAGGGACTTGGACTTGCAGCAAGCATGTGTGAGCGTGTTAGATAGGAGCGAATGGAGGCAAATGGTTTTTAGGACTTGATGTGCTGTTAGAGTGTAAGCAAAGTAACATTTATGAAGGGATTCAGGGAAACCGGCAGGCTGGACTTGAGTCCTGGAGATGGGAAGTACAGTGCCTGCACTCTGAAGGAGGGGTGTTAATGTTGCAGTTTAAAAACTGTAGTGTAAAGCACCCTTCTGGCAAGACAGTGATGGAATGAATGATGGTGAAAGTTTTTATTTTTCGGGCCAACCTACCTTGGTGGGAGACGGCCGATGAGTTAATAAACTAATCAGAAAAAAATAATCTCTTATTCATGTCAAGAGAATTAGATACAAAATTATGAAGTAGTCTTCCTGAAGAATAATTTACATATCAATTCTTTATTTTTTCACACATAAAAATAACTGTCAAGTATAAAAATAAATCGCTCAAAATAATCAATTAATTTAGCTGCTATGCAAGAAATGACTAGAGACTATTTAATTTTATGCCATTATTTCACAAGGGCGTTGTGTACCTGTTGTAACAACAACATTGACAAAAATAAGGCAAGTCTCTCAGAAGGCTATCTCAAGCCTGAGTAAGTTGTCTCTTTCCTGAGGTATCATATAAACACCAGCTGAGTTCCGACCTCACAACATGGAATGTCACTCTCCACCTGACCTCCTTCACAATGTTTTTTTTTCTCTTTTTCTCTCTGCCGAAGAGGATTTCAGACCGACGTCGAAATATACATTCAACTATTTCTCTGTATCTGTTATATATATATATATATATATATATATATATAAACATATACATATATATATATATATATATATATATATATATATACACACACAAGGAATTCGCAAGAGCAGGTGAAATATACACAAACACTGATCTCTGGCTGAAGGAGACTCGAACCTACGAACCTTAGAACAAGGTACGCAGTGCTATACCAATCTACCCACACTGGACAATACCTTAGCGTGTAGCTTGCGCTATACGTTGATCCAAGGCAGCCAGCTTTCAGGGAGAAGGCTTACAGCTTTTCATTTCATCCCCTGCATGCATCAGCCTTACTAGAGATTTTAACAATGCAAGGAATTCGCAAGAGCAGGTGAAATATACACAAACACTGATCTCTGGCTGAAGGAGACTCGAACCTACGAACCTTGGAACAAGGTACGCAGTGCTATACCAATCTACCCACACTGGAAAACACTTTGGCGTGCAGCTTGCGCTACACGTTGATCCAACGCAGCCAGCTTTCAGGGAGAAGGCTTACAGCTTTTCATCTCATCCCCTGCATGCATCATCCTTGCTAGAGATTTTAACAATGCAAGGAATTCGCAAGAGCAGGCGAAATATACACAAGCACTGATCTCTGAAAAGCTGTAAGCCTTCTCCCTGAAACCTGGCTGCCTTGGATAAACGTGTAGCACAAACTACACTCCAAGGTATTGTCCAGTGTGGGTAGATTGGTATAGCACTGCGTACCTTGTTCTAAGGTTCGTAGGTTCGAGTCTCCTTCAGCCAGAGATCAGTATTCATATATATATATATATATATATATATATATATATATATATATATATATATATGTGTGTGTGTGTCTGTGTGTAAATATATATATATATATATATATATATATATATATATATATAAATATAAATATATATATATATATTTATATATTATACATATACATATACATACATACATAAATACATACACACATCGCACAGTAGAAGTATTTTGTGTTAAGAAGTGACACAAGTCACACTGTTAGAACACTGGTGTGTTAGTGTGCTAACAACACACAGTATAAAGATTCTTGTCTGGAGAGACCCACCTCTCACTTGATTCATAATTATATTTACATAACCTCTGATTATGAACCTGGATGAATTAACTCCCTTGTTCCTAAGTACTAGAAGAGTCGCATATATGTGTAATCTTTTTTCACCTTGAGAACGTCCTTAACCAGTTTAGGTTTTAAATTGATGATTATCTTAGTCTCATTATGAATTAATTCGGTCGTCTCAAGTGTCGTAAATTATTGCGGATGATAGTAATCTTCCATTTGAATTATTTTAGAGGTGAAAGGAAATGAATGGTAGTGAATGAAGCTGTTGGTTATGTCTGTGTCAGCTTGTTGATGTCGCAGTGACCCGCTGTTGGTTATGTCTGTGTCAGCTTGTTGATGTCGCAGTGACCCGCTGTTGGTTATGTCTGTGTCAGCTTGTTGACGTCGCAGTGACCCGCTGTTGGTTATGTCTGTGTCAACTTGTTGACCTTGCAGTGACCCGCTGTTGGTTATGTCTGTGTCAGCTTGTTGACGTCGCAGTGACCCGCTGTTGGTTATGTCTGTGTCAGCTTGTTGACGTCGCAGTGACCCGCCCAATGTAAACTTTCCTGTGCCTCTCTTCACCGCTCGTACTCTCGCTCTCCTCTTTCCGTCACACTCCTCTCGGTTCCCAGGGAAAAGCGGGCGTCTGGCTGAGAGGTTTAGTGGTCATTAAGGATGGTCTTTAAAATAGCAGATTGGATTAAAACGACAGGAGTTGCCGGGCAAAGTACACCAAGGACGCTCTCTGGAGTGTGTGGAGTGCGCAATAAGCTGTTACCGAGGCCTCCTGGGTGCTTCCTTTGTTTTGCTTAATGCACTCTCTGACAAAAGCTTTAATGATTTGTATTACCTTACTGAATCAAGGACTCTGAGGGCGAGTCGTTACGCAGATATTACAAGAACTGTAAAAAAAACTCTTAGAATACAGTCATAATGTTATGTTGCTGGCTGCTTGATTTTTTTTTAGTCACCCTTCATGCGATTAGGTAGAGTTGTATATAATCAGTTTTATATAATCATTGGCTACACGTGTTCTTAGTTAAAAAAAAGTTTTCCAGTTGTAGACTCAGCGATTCTCAACCAGGGGTAAATTTACCCCTTGGGGGCTAATCTTCCCCTTTTGGGGTAAAAAATTACACGACAAAGGGTAAATATTTGATATACCTGATAACTGAATAATAATTCAATTATCTTGTTTTCCTGTCCCTTAATGATGGTGATAATATTTTTGTATGGAAGGGGTTAAATGGAGAAATACATCAAGCCAAGGGGTGTTAATGATGGTGGAAAAGTTGAGAATCAATGTATGTAGAGAATGATGGCGACGTAAGGTGATAAAGCTTAGCGGGAGGTGGTATGGTTGATGATTTTTCTCATTAATACATGCCTCTTAGTGTGTTCTAATAAACTAAATAACATCATAATACCTAAGACCACATCTGTGTTTTGTTTACCTTTCAGCACTACATCAGGTTTTCACTAGTGATAGAATTAGTTGTGAAAGGCACTGTCTTCCCACTCTGAAGCCTAGCCACAAAATCTGTTTGCGTCTCGGCATCCATTTCAAGAATCATTGTATATATGTATTGTTGGTGTTAGTAATCTAAGTTTGCCACCGATCTGCTGCATTACTGGAGAAGAGGAACAACGTCTTCACATTGTTGGGTCTCCGGAATTTTACTAAGATCTAAACTCTTTCAAATACCAATAAATAACACACACACACACACACACACACACACACACACACACACACACACACGCGCGCAAATATATATATATATATATATATATATATATATATATATATATATATATATATATATATGTGCATATATATGTGTGTGTGTGTGCTTAACAGTTCGCAAAGAGGCGAAATTAGTTACAAACATAATCTCTCATTGCACAGCAGGATTAGAACCTACACACTCTGCATCAAAGTTCACAGTACTTTAGCCACACAGCCAGATCCGACGTACGTATGGGCTTCTAGCTGAAGCTAGGAACGTCATTCCCATACCCCGCAACACAAGACTCATGATCAGTTTTATCATCAGATCCTGCCACTTGGAGTGAACTTTGAAAGAGATTTTGTAATGCTTAACAATTCGCATACGGGAGAAATTATTTACAAACGTTTCGCCAGCCAGTGGCTTCTTCAGTGCAATACAAAGAAAATCGGTGGAAGATTAGGTGGTGTTGGAGGTAATCAGTCCCTCAACCTGAACACAGCGACTCCAGGCTGAGAGACTGATTACCACAAACTCCTCATCTTCCTGTGTTCTTCTCTGTATTAGACTGAAGAAGCCACTGGCTGGCGAAACGTTTCCTCAATAAAGACCCAAATGTTGCACAAGTGTCTCATTCTTCAATACAAGTCTGGTTCACGAATAGAAGTGAATTTCAGTAATACAAGTATGATAGCTGAAAGTGAGGTTCAGTAACACAAGTATAGCTATGCATTAGAAGCGAGATTCAGTACATTACTGAAAACTGAGGAAATGGAAGAGTGAAAATAGCCAAAACCTTATTGTAGTAATAAGGAGGGATGGGAGAAAATCACCAGGACTGCATGTATAGCAGTAAGGAGAGATGGGAGAGAGAGAAAATCACCAGAACTGCATGTATAGCAGTAAGGAGAGATGGGAGAGAGAGAATATCACCAGGACTGCATGTATAGCAGTAAGGAGAGATGGGAGAGAGAGAAAATCACCAGGACTGCATGTATAGCAGTAAGGAGAGATGGGAGAGAGAGAAAATCACCAGAACTGCATGTATAGCAGTAAGGAGAGATGGGAGAGAGAGAATATCACCAGGACTGCATGTATAGCAGTAAGGAGAGATGGGAGAGAGAGAAAATCACCAGGACTGCATGTATAGCAGTAAGGAGAGATGGGAGAGAGAGAAAATCACCAGGACTGCATGTATAGCAGTAAGGAGAGATGAGAGAGAGAGAAAATCACCAGAACTGCATGTATAGCAGTAAGGAGAGATGGGAGAGAGAGAATATCACCAGGACTGCATGTATAGCAGTAAGGAGAGATGGGAGAGAGAGAAAATCACCAGGACTGCATGTATAGCAGTAAGGAGAGATGGGAGAGAGAGAAAATCACCAGGACTGCATGTATAGCAGTAAGGAGAGATGGGAGAGAGAGAAAATCACCAGGACTGCATGTATAGCAGTAAGGAGGGATGGGAGAGAGAGAAAATCACCAGGACTGCATGTATAGCAGTAAGGAGAGATGGGGGAGAGAGAAAATCACCAGGACTGCATGTATAGCAGTAAGGAGAGATGGGGGAGAGAGAAAATCACCAGGACTGCATGTATAGCAGTAAGGAGAGATGGGAGAGAGAGAAAATCACCAGGACTGCATGTATAGCAGTAAGGAGGGATGGGAGAGAGAGAAAATCACCAGGACTGCATGTATAGCAGTAAGGAGAGATGGGGAGAGAGAAAATCACCAGGACTGCATGTATAGCAGTAAGGAGAGATGGGGGAGAGAGAAAATCACCAGGACTGCATGTATAGCAGTAAGGAGAGATGGGGGAGAGAGAAAATCACCAGGACTGCATGTATAGCAGTAAGGAGGGATGGGAGAGAGAGAAAATCACCAGGACTGCATGTATAGCAGTAAGGAGAGATGGGGGAGAGAGAAAATCACCAGGACTGCATGTATAGCAGTAAGGAGGGATGGGAGAGAGAGAAAATCACCAGGACTGCATGTATAGCAGTAAGGAGAGATGGGAGAGAGAGAAAATCACCAGGACTGCATGTATAGCAGTAAGGAGAGATGGGAGAGAGAGAAAATCACCAGGACTGCATGTATAGCAGTAAGGAGAGATGGGAGAGAGAGAAAATCACCAGGACTGCATGTATAGCAGTAAGGAGAGATGGGAGAGGAGACAAGGGGGACCTGTTTGGCATGCATTACATAATATAGGCAGTGTCAACCCCGGCAAGAGAAACACAGCCCAGGGATCAATACATTTGTGAGTATCGAGTCCCTGGGGTGTTTGGTATGCTGGTGATAGCTTACACACTCCTAGGAGACACCTGCTCCTTGATAACTTTTATGACCACTACTCAAGTTCGTGCCTGACGCTATGATGGTCGAGTGGAGGCTAGGGTGAGGGGTTACAGTCAACATCTTTAAGAAACTACAAGGTGCAAAACAAGTTTTAATTGGGTCAACGTTTCACTTTAAAGTTTTATCGAGTCATAACCTGATAAAGATTTAACAAAGCGAAAAAAAATCCTACTCTGAGAAGTATGTCATTATGGGCCAGTAGGTCTGCTGCAGTGTTATTTCATTATGTTTAATATTGTCAGCAGTATGATTTATGACTCCAGTGTCGACCTTGTGATAAATATTGGAGGAGTGGGATGAAGTGTAAGGCGGAGGAGAGGCATGACCTGCGAGGATCTGAAGTGACGTTGAAGGGTGAAAACGAAAGAAACCTACAGAATAAATTGACTAATGATAAACTGCTGTTACAAAGACATAGGAAAGCAATAAAACTGACCAGTTGAGCAGAGTACAAGTTATCACTTCCTCCGAGAATTTATCGAGAAAACTGAAGAAGACAGAGTGTGTTTGAGTGTTTATTTTCGTAACAAAACTGCATACAACGGCAGTATGATACTATCTTACTGCGTATGACAGTTTGATAGTGGAAAACTAAAGCTAGTTATGTCCCCCCCCCCTGTCGTATTTCACCACACAGGATTGGTTTCGTAAATAAGTCGTCAATATATGTTATCCTGAATTAGTAGATATCAGTATGGCGACGAGGATATCTTCAAGTATTGCACTATGAAGTCACTAACTATGGGAGCTTCAAAGATGTCTCTCCAGCTGAGCTGGAGTTACGAATTATCATCTTTTATTGCGGACACTTGTGAGGTGCTCCCGGCTATGAGTCAATCACCGCTGTCGTGGCTGATGCGAAATTAGCAAGTCTACCCTTTCAAGTCTTCACTGATTTCCCTCTCCTAGAAATTAGAGATGAAGGGCCAGCAGGATCCCCATCTCCCCGTACTGTATGTAGCTAAGAGTTCCATATATGGGTAGGTTAATCCTTAGATGTCCTGCCCCTAAACGGGTCGAATGGTTCCTCCAGATAAATGGTAATCTTAGCGTTTCTGGTCTATGGGATAGGCTGTACTGAATATTTCTACCTACCCTAGGTTAGCAGTGGTTAAATAAGTTAAATGAAAGTCTGTTACAACTGGTACAAAATCTGATTTATCAGATAATGAGCAGGTAACTACTATAACATGCCCTATTGTGGGGTTTTATCCCTCACCTAACCAGCCTGATCCTGACTACATATGCCTGATCCACAAGTGTCGGTATGACCACCCTAAAAAAGGTGTCAAATATCATGTATACGTATCACTGACAGGATCTATCATAGAGACCAGCTACATCAGCCACACCTAGCCATATACTACAGACAAGCTCGCACAGGACCAGGGAAAACTAACAGATCAGAAAGTGCCAGGATTTGTCAAAGACCATTTACTCCAAGTCCTGTATGACGATATCTTACACCAGCTGGAAGAATGAGTAACTGGAAAGTCTTTTAATGGTGTGTTCAAGTTAGTAGTACCATTAAAAGACTTTCCAGTTACTCATGTTTCCAGTAATGGTATGTTCAAGTTAGTAGTTGCCTCAAGGAAGGTTCCTTGATGTTGGTGAGGGGCTCTTGATTTAGGGAATTGGATCTATGCTCCAGTTCCCCGAATTAAGCCTGAATGCCTTCCACATCCCCCCCCCCAGGCGCTGTATGATCCTCCGGGTTTAGCGCTTCCCCCTTGATAATAATAATAATAATAATAATAATAATCAAGTTGGTAGTGAATTACGTCCATCAGGTGGAAGTCATCTTGTTCTTCGTCGCAACATTCAGAAATTATGATTTCTCATCTGGAAGCAGGAGAAGCACTGACCGAGTTATTCACTGAATTTAATCGGATAAAATACAAACATCTCTGGCCACACTACATCGCAGATATGCCAGAGCTGAAGGCAAAACACAGAAATATGGAGAGAACTTCAAAATGGAAACCTGTTTGTCACCAGAGACGGGTTTTTAGTTTCCATTAACACAGACCTTGCTTGTGAACATGTCAACAAGATGAAGTAGGTTCATTCTGGCTTACATAGAATCTCTAATAACAATAATGGAACAACGGTTCTTCTTGGTAACCCCAGATAAGACACGAATCTCAGAGTTAAAAGGCACTTTGATCTTAACATAAACAAACTAAAAGATCTTCACGACGATCATCAAATTATTGTTCGGCAAAAATGTTGACGTTGTTGACAAGATTAAAGCTGCCAGTCTGGCTCATGGAGACTCTTTAGAAGTTGCAGGTTGAACAACTCTGCAACTCAGTCACGAACGCGTATGTTCCCCAAAAATATGTCACTCAGATCCTGGATATGGATAATCATGGATAGGAGTTGTATGAAAAATGTATCACTGAAAGTATAAATGGAGCCGTGAAGCATATTTCACAGACGTAAAAATATAGACGTGAAATATATGTTACTGAACGTGTATAAACATGAAACACGTCACTGAATGTATAAATAGAGAGGTGAGTCTCTGGGCACCAGTCCAGAAGGAGAATATAATATACATATCTTCCAGCAAAAAGCTATTTGTTACGATCAGTGACCAGACTACACCAAAGATCTCCATGATCGACTCGTGGAGCTTGCCAGGTTACGTACAGATAATGATTTTAAAAAATGCTGTAGGAATAAGTTTAGAATGATTCCAAGGTTTACACCTGCTGGCGGAATCTTCTCAAAATATGGTAGCAGAAGCCAGACAGAATGAGGGGGAAAAAAGGAGAAACATTAACTTTGTCATGCAGCAGAAACATTGCCGAAGTTGATGGAATGTTGGTTGTCCTAAAGATAACGATCACCAGGAACATTAAAAATGGCGAAAGATCTAGAGCAATACGTCAGTGAGAGGATTATGAGCTTTGACTGGAGACCTCGATCAGGTTATAACTATCTTTGACTCATACGAGGGTGGTTCACTGAAGCAAAGGTCCAGGAAAAACAACAGGGTAAAGGTCCTGATCTGTACCTTGATTACAGAAATGAAACATAACATTCATCCCAATGAGACACTTCCTGTTACATGAATCAAACCAGATCTGACAATGTATGGCACAATAAAGACTCAAAGAAGTTAATTATCATTTCAGCATTAGGTCACACTAGAAGCAACAACTAATGGATGCAGTCTGAAGATAATAATCATGAAAAGGCTGACACTCTGATAATATACCTGACACAAGCTGTGTGTGAGTGTGAGTGTGTGTGTGTGTGTGTGTGTGTGTGTGTGTGTGTGTGTGTGTGTGTGTGTGTGTGTGTGTGTGTGTGTGTGTGTGTGTGTGTGTGTGTGTGTGTGTGTGTGTGTGTGTGTGTGTGTGTATGTGTTTGTGTTTGTGTGTGTGTGTGTGTGTTTGTGTGTGTGTGTGTGTGTGTGTGTGTGTTTGTGTGTGTGTGTGTGTGTGTGTGTGTGTGTGTGTGTGTGTATGTGTTTGTGTTTGTGTGTGTGTGTGTTTGTGTGTGTGTGTGTGTGTGTGTGTGTGTGTGTGTGTGTGTGTGTGTGTGTGTGTGTGTGTGTGTGTGTGTGTATGTGTTTGTGTTTGTGTGTGTGTGTGTGTGTGTGTGTGTGTGTGTGTGTGTGTGTGTGTGTGTGTGTGTGTGTGTGTGTGTGTGTGTGTGTGTGTGTATGTGTTTGTGTTTGTGTGTGTGTGTGTGTGTGTTTGTGTGTGTGTGTGTGTGTGTGTGTTTGTGTGTGTGTGTGTGTGTGTGTGTGTGTGTGTATGTGTTTGTGTTTGTGTGTGTGTGTGTGTGTGTGTGTGTGTGTGTGTGTGTGTGTGTGTGTGTGTGTGTGTGTGTGTGTGTGTGTGTGAGTGTGTGTGTGTGTGTGTGTGTGTGTGTGTGTGTGTGTTTGTGTGTGTGTGTGTGTGTGTGTGTGTGTGTGTGTGTGTGTGTGTGTGTGTGTGAGTGTGTGTGTGTGTGTGTGTGTGTGTGTGTGTGTGTGTGTGTGTGTGTGTGTGTGTGTGTGTGTGTGTGTGTGTGTGTGTGTGTGTGTGTGTGTGTGTGTGTGTGTGTGACTCAACAATCAACATTTGCACCAATAACTCACTACAGTTGTGACCGGGTGTGGAAGTGTGAATTGCTCATTACTCTATAATTTGTTCATGATTGTAGCCATGTATAAACGTAAGTAACCATTCTTACAGGATTCATTACCTTTGTAACTTGTAAGTTCATTACCTTTGTACCTAGTTCAGCTATCAAAACTTTGGGGGCCCAGTCCCTGGATCTATTACGTACCTCTGTAATCTGTAAATACCTTTGTAACTTATCATGATTGTGACCAGACCTACCTGGAGTTCATTACCTTTGTAAATTGTGAGTTCATTACCTCTGTAACTTGCTCAGCTATCAAAACTTTGGAGTCCAGTCCCTGGACCAATTATGTACCTCTGTAATCTTTTGACTACCGCCCACAGGGTGGGTATGGGGTGCATAATAAACATATTAAACTAAAACTAACTAACAAGCTGCATCACAACGATTCCCTAGTGCATAACTTGCGTGTTTTTACTCATGACACAGATGTTTTGATTCTGGTGTTTGCACACTGACAACTTGTGCAAGACGACACCAGTATCACTGGCATTAGGACCAGTTGAAATAGAGAAGTTTAAGAGCAGAGAAGGCGAAAGCCTTTCCTGTCTTCTATGTCTTTGTAGCAACAGATAATATTTTAAGATTCTCGGGAACAGGCAAGACAAAATGTTCTTAGTAGTACATGAACATTGAAAGTGATATTATTCAATAAGTGATCTGACGCAGAAGAAAGTGATCTGACACAAAAGAAAGTGACCTGACACAGAAGAAAGTGATCTGACGCAGAAGAAAGTGATCTGTCACAAAAGAAAGTGACCTGACACAGAAGAAAGTGACCTGACACAGAATAAAGTGACCTGACACAAAAGAAATGATACACTGGCCAAGTTCGTCTGCACTGTTTAATGCCCTAGAGGTATCTCCTTCTCAAGTATGTCCGATCAGAGGCGGCATCTGTTTTGTAAACACCTGACAGGAAGCAACAGTTTACCTCCAACACTGTGTTCTTGAACATATCAAACGTGTTCGTGCTCAAAGTGGAGAATGGAGCCAAACACTGACTCACCTTTCAGTCCTCTGAAGTTTGGCTACCATCAAGATATTACTGGCGACCACACAAGTATCTCCTGCACTACAGACTGCTATACAGCTCGCCAGATGTCACTGCAATATCGACTGTTCATCTTAGAGATGTTCACGCAGGAGACAGAATCTAATTTGTTATGAACGTTGTGTGATGTTGAATGTGAAAGCAATGTGGATTAAAATGTTGACAATAGTAAAAGTGAAGATGGAATAAGTGAAGATATATATGATAGTTACAATTTGTTAACTATATTATTTTGAGTATTTTGTGTTAACAAATATTACATTAATATTATTGATCTCTAGCAATATTTTTGCTTCTAGTTTTGAGGAAGAAAATTTCTGTTTCCAGCATGTTTTAACTGTTACAGCAAGTTTTAAACTATTACAGCATGTTTTAAACTATTTGTTTATTTCTGATAGTACCAGCAAGTTTTAAACTATTACAGAATGTTTTAAACTGTTACAGTACGTTTAAAACTATTACAACATATTTTAAACTATTTGTTTATTTCTGCTAGTACCAGCTAGTTTTAAACTATTGCAGCATATATTAAACTATTTTTATTTCTACTAGTATCAGCATGTTTTAAACTATTACAGCATGTTTTAAACTATTTGTTTATTACTGCTAGTACCAGCATATTTTAAACTATTTGTTTATTACTGCTAGTACCAGCATGTTTTAAACTATTTGTTTATTACTGCTAGTACCAGCATGTTTTAAACTATTTGTTTATTACTGCTAGTACCAGCATGTTTTAAACTATTTGTTTATTTCTGCTAGTACCAACATGTTTAAACTATTTATTTCTGCTTCTTGGCTGTTCCTGCTCATCATTCTGGTACTGCATTACATTCTGTGACTCTGAAAACAAGGCATAAACTAATTAGAGGCGCAGAAATCAGAAAAATATCTAATATGAAGAGGCCATTCTGAAATTCCAATATGGCGCCCTGGCATATACCTCAGTAAATGGTAACATCGAGTTCCAGAATCCTTATATTACGTTGATTCCAAAAATTTACGACGAATAATTAAATGAAAACATAGTGAACCTGACTAAATGAAGCATATTGGGCTCCCCCCATCCCCCCCCCCAAAAAAAAAGGGAAATGTTTGTCAATTTGTTTGGGAAGAGATAAATTATCATCTGTTTTCAAATATTTGTGCGAGCGTGTGTGAATGTTTGTATACGTAATTACCTATTTGTGAGTGTATACACATAGTGAGAGAGTGTGAGCGTGGGTGTGAGTGTAAGTATGAGTGTAAGAGTAAGTGTGTAAGAGTGTAAGTGTGTAAGAATGAGTGTAAGTGTGAGCATGAGTGTGTGTGTGTAAGAATGTAAATGTGTAAGAGTGTGAGTGAGTGTGTGTGTGTGTGTGAAGTAGTGTATTAATGTTGATATTTTGGTAGACAGCAACCACCCAGGGAAGTACTACCGTCCTGCCAGATAACTGTGAAACAAAAACCTGTAACTGTTTTGCATGATGGTAGGATTGCTGGTTTTCTTTTTCTGTCTCATAAACACGCTAAGATAACAGGGATATCTTGCTACTCCTACTTACACTTTGGTCACACTTCACAGACACGCACATGCATATATATATATACATACATCTAGGTTTTTCTCCTTTTTCTAAATAGCTCTTGTTCTTTTTTATTTCTTCTATTGTCCATGGGGAAGTGGAAAAGAATCTTTCCTCCGTAAGCCATGCGTGTCGTATGAGGCGACTAAAATGCCGGGAGCAATGGGCTAGTAACCCCTTCTCCTGTAGACATTTACTAAAAAAGAGAAGAAGAAAAACTTTATAAAACTGGGATGCTTAAATGTGCGTGGATGTAGTGCGGATGACAAGAAACAGATGATTGCTGATGTTATGAATGAAAAGAAGTTGGATGTCCTGGCCCTAAGCGAAACAAAGCTGAAGGGGGTAGGAGAGTTTCAGTGGGGGGAAATAAATGGGATTAAATCTGGAGTATCTGAGAGAGTTAGAGCAAAGGAAGGGGTAGCAGTAATGTTAAATGATCAGTTATGGAAGGAGAAAAGAGAATATGAATGTGTAAATTCAAGAATTATGTGGATTAAAGTAAAGGTTGGATGCGAGAAGTGGGTCATAATAAGCGTGTATGCACCTGGAGAAGAGAGGAATGCAGAGGAGAGAGAGAGATTTTGGGAGATGTTAAGTGAATGTATAGGAGCCTTTGAACCAAGTGAGAGAGTAATTGTGGTAGGGGACTTGAATGCTAAAGTAGGAGAAACTTTTAGAGAGGGTGTGGTAGGTAAGTTTGGGGTGCCAGGTGTAAATGATAATGGGAGCCCTTTGATTGAACTTTGTATAGAAAGGGGTTTAGTTATAGGTAATACATATTTTAAGAAAAAGAGGATAAATAAGTATACAAGATATGATGTAGGGCGAAATGACAGTAGTTTGTTGGATTATGTATTGGTAGATAAAAGACTGTTGAGTAGACTTCAGGATGTACATGTTTATAGAGGGGCCACAGATATATCAGATCACTTTCTAGTTGTAGCTACACTGAGAGTAAAAGGTAGATGGGATACAAGGAGAATAGAAGCATCAGGGAAGAGAGAGGTGAAGGTTTATAAACTAAAAGAGGAGGCAGTTAGGGTAAGATATAAACAGCTATTGGAGGATAGATGGGCTAATGAGAGCATAGGCAATGGGGTCGAAGAGGTATGGGGTAGGTTTAAAAATGTAGTGTTAGAGTGTTCAGCAGAAGTTTGTGGTTACAGGAAAGTGGGTGCAGGAGGGAAGAGGAGCGATTGGTGGAATGATGATGTAAAGAGAGTAGTAAGGGAGAAAAAGTTAGCATATGAGAAGTTTTTACAAAGTAGAAGTGATGCAAGGAGGGAAGAGTATATGGAGAAAAAGAGAGAAGTTAAGAGAGTGGTGAAGCAATGTAAAAAGAGAGCAAATGAGAGAGTGGGTGAGATGTTATCAACAAATTTTGTTGAAAATAAGAAAAAGTTTTGGAGTGAGATTAACAAGTTAAGAAAGCCTAGAGAACAAATGGATTTGTCAGTTAAAAATAGGAGAGGAGAGTTATTAAATGGAGAGTTAGAGGTATTGGGAAGATGGAGGGAATATTTTGAGGAATTGTTAAATGTTGATGAAGATAGGGAAGCTGTGATTTCGTGTATAGGGCAAGGAGGAATAACATCTTGTAGGAGTGAGGAAGAGCCAGTTGTGAGTGTGGGGGAAGTTCGTGAGGCAGTAGGTAAAATGAAAGGGGGTAAGGCAGCCGGGATTGATGGGATAAAGATAGAAATGTTAAAAGCAGGTGGGGATATAGTTTTGGAGTGGTTGGTGCAATTATTTAATAAATGTATGGAAGAGGGTAAGGTACCTAGGGATTGGCAGAGAGCATGCATAGTTCCTTTGTATAAAGGCAAAGGGGACAAAAGAGAGTGCAAAAATTATAGGGGGATAAGTCTGTTGAGTGTACCTGGTAAAGTGTATGGTAGAGTTATAATTGAAAGAATTAAGAGTAAGACGGAGAATAGGATAGCAGATGAACAAGGAGGCTTTAGGAAAGGTAGGGGGTGTGTGGACCAGGTGTTTACAGTGAAACATATAAGTGAACAGTATTTAGATAAGGCTAAAGAGGTCTTTGTGGCATTTATGGATTTGGAAAAGGCGTATGACAGGGTGGATAGGGGGGCAATGTGGCAGATGTTGCAAGTGTATGGTGTAGGAGGTAGGTTACTGAAAGCAGTGAAGAGTTTTTACGAGGATAGTGAGGCTCAAGTTAGAGTATGTAGGAAAGAGGGAAATTTTTTCCCAGTAAAAGTAGGCCTTAGACAAGGATGTGTGATGTCACCGTGGTTGTTTAATATATTTATAGATGGGGTTGTAAGAGAAGTAAATGCGAGGGTCTTGGCAAGAGGCGTGGAGTTAAAAGATAAAGAATCACACACAAAGTGGGAGTTGTCACAGCTGCTCTTTGCTGATGACACTGTGCTCTTGGGAGATTCTGAAGAGAAGTTGCAGAGATTGGTGGATGAATTTGGTAGGGTGTGCAAAAGAAGAAAATTAAAGGTGAATACAGGAAAGAGTAAGGTTATGAGGATAACAAAAAGATTAGGTGATGAAAGATTGAATATCAGATTGGAGGGAGAGAGTATGGAGGAGGTGAACGTATTCAGATATTTGGGAGTGGACGTGTCAGCGGATGGGTCTATGAAAGATGAGGTGAATCATAGAATTGATGAGGGAAAAAGAGTGAGTGGTGCACTTAGGAGTCTGTGGAGACAAAGAACTTTGTCCTTGGAGGCAAAGAGGGGAATGTATGAGAGTATAGTTTTACCAACGCTCTTATATGGGTGTGAAGCGTGGGTGATGAATGTTGCAGCGAGGAGAAGGCTGGAGGCAGTGGAGATGTCGTGTCTGAGGGCAATGTGTGGTGTGAATATAATGCAGAGAATTCGTAGTTTGGAAGTTAGGAGGAGGTGCGGGATTACCAAAACTGTTGTCCAGAGGGCTGAGGAAGGGTTGTTGAGGTGGTTCGGACATGTAGAGAGAATGGAGCGAAACAGAATGACTTCAAGAGTGTATCAGTCTGTAGTGGAAGGAAGGCGGGGTAGGGGTCGGCCTAGGAAGGGTTGGAGGGAGGGGGTAAAGGAGGTTTTGTGTGCGAGGGGCTTCGACTTCCAGCAGGCATGCGTGAGCGTGTTTGATAGGAGTGAATGGAGACAAATGGTTTTTAATACTTGACGTGCTGTTGGAGTGTGAGCAAAGTAACATTTATGAAGGGATTCAGGGAAACCGGCAGGCCGGACTTGAGTCCTGGAGATTGGGAAGTACAGTGCCTGCACTCTGAAGGAGGGGTGTTAATGTTGCAGTTTAAAAACTGTAGTATAAAGCACCCTTCTGGCAAGACAGTGATGGAGTGAATGATGGTGAAAGTTTTTCTTTTTCGGGCCACCCTGCCTTGGTGGGAATCGGCCAGTGTGATAATAATAAAAAAAAAAAATTTGGGATAAAGATAGAAATGTTAAAAGCAGGTGGGGATCTTGTTTTGGAGTAACTGGTGCTTTATTTAATAAATGTATGGAAGAGGGTAAGGTACCTAGGGATTGGCAGAGAGCATACATAGTTCCCTTTTATAAAGAGAAAGAGGACAAAAGAGAGTGTAAAAATTATAGGGGAATAAGTCTGTTGAGTATACCTGGTAAAGTGTATGGTAGAGTTATTATTGAAAGAATTAAGAGTAAGACGGAGAGTAGGATAAAAGATGAACAAGGAGGCTTTAGGAAAGGTAGGAGGTGTGTAGACCAAGTGTTTACAGTGAAACATATAGGTGAACAGTATTTAGATAAGGCTAAAGAGGTTTTTGTGTCATTTATGGATTTGGAAAAGGCGTATGAAAGGGTGGATAGGGGGGCAATGTGGCAGATGTTGCAAATGTATGGAATAGGAGGTAGGTGAAGCAGTGAAAAGTTTTTACGAGGATAGTGAGGCTCAGGTTAGAGTATGTAGGGGTGAGGGAGATTATTTCCTAGTAAAAGTAGGCCTTAGACAAGGATGTGTGATGTCACCATGGTTGTTCAATATATTTATAGATGGGGTTGTAAGAGAAGTGAATGCTCAGGTACTGGCAAGAGGTGTGGGGTTAAAAGATAAAGATCTAACACAAAGTGGGAGTTGTCACAGTTACTCTTTGCTGATGATACTGTGCTTTTGGGAGATTCTGAAGAGAAGTTGCAGAGGCTGGTGGATGAATTTGGTAGGGTATGTAAAAGAAGGAAGTTAAAAGTGAATATAGGAAAGAGTAAGGTGATGAGGATAAAAAAAATTAGGTAACGAAAGACTGAATATCAGATTGGAGGGAGAGAGTATGGAAAAGGTCAATATATTCAGATATTTAGGAGTAGACGTGTCAGCAGATGGGTATATGGAAGATGCAGTGAATCATAGAATTGATAAGGGGGAAAAAGCGAGTAGTGCACTGAGGAGTTTGTAGAGACAAAGAACTTTGTCCATGGAAGCAAAGAGGGGAATGTATGAGAGTATAGTTAAACCAATGCTCTTACTTGGGTGTGAAACATGAGTGGTGAATGTTGCAACAAGGAGAAGGCTGGAGGCAGTGTAGATGTCATGTCTGAGGGCAATGTGTGGTGTGAATATAATGCAGAGAATTCGTAGTTTGGAAATTAGGAGGAGGTGTGGGATCACCAAAACTATTATCCAGAGGGCTGAGGAAGGATTGTTGAGGAGGTTCGAACATGTAGAGAGGATGTAACAAAATAGAAAGACTTCGACAGTGTATAATTCTGTAGTGGAGGGAAGGCGGGGTAGAGGTCGGCCTTGGATAGGTTGGAGGGAGGGGGTTAAAGAGGTTTTCTGTGAGTGGGGCTTGGACTTCCAGGAAGCATACGTGAGTGTGTTAGAAAGGAGCGAATGGAGCCAAATGACTTTTAGGACTTGATGTGCTGTTGGAGAGTGAGCAAGGTAACTTTTTTGAAGGGATTCTAGGAAACCGGCAGGCCGGACTCGAGTCCTGGAGATGGGAAGTACAGTGTCTGCACTCTGAAGGAGGGGTGTTAATGTTGCTGTTTTATAACTTTAGTGTAAGCATGCATCTGGCAAGATAGTGATGGAGTGAATGATGGTGAATGTTTGTCTTTTTCTCGGGCCACCCTGCCTTGGCGGCAGGGTTGCCTGATATGTTAATAAAAAAAAATATATGTTCGATAATTATGAGTTTGTAGACCAGCATAACTCTAGCAGCATCGACATATTTTCAGGTATAGCATGTGGATTCTGTATAGAAAATCACAGATCTCATCCTTCCTTGTCCTCTTGTCTTCGAGCTATCCCCCATCCCTTCATCTCCTCCTCCTATCTCTCTCTCTTTCCCTTAACCTCTTCCTCCCAATCTCTATGTCTATCCTCAACAGCTTCTCGTCAGTTCTGAACCTCACCTCAGGATTTACCTTCTTACAAAAACAAACATTCCACAAACTACCTGCATCTACCCATTTATTTTTTTCCCACAAACAAATCTTTTCATTTATTCTATTACTAACAATATTTTCCTCCTTCATCACACTGAAGATAAGAGACTCTAAAAAGTTATTTTTTTAAATGGAATAATACTTTTGTTGTTATTTGTGGTTAGTGGGTTGCCAACTATGTAGTGCTCTGTGTAGTGCAGGGAGAGTGTACCACCAGCTGTGTAGTGCAGGGAGAGTGTACCACCAGCTGTGTAGTGCAGGGAGAGTGTACCACCAGCTGTGTAGTGCAGGGAGAGTGTACCACCAGCTGTGTAGTGCAGGGAGAGTGTACCACCAGCTGTGTAGTGCAGGGACAGTGTACCACCATCTGTGTAGTGCAGGGAGAGTGTACCACCAGCTGTGTAGTGCAGGGAGGTTGTACCACCATCTGTGTAGTGCAGGGAGAGTGTACCACCATGTGTGTAGTGCAGGGAGAGTGTACCACCTCCTGTGTAGTGCAGTGAGAGTGTATCACCAGTTGTGTAGTGCAGGGAGAGTGTACCACCATCTGTGTAGTGCAGGGAGAGTGTACCACCACCTGTGTAGTGCAGGGAGGTTGTACCACCATCTGTGTAGTGCAGGGAGAGTGTACCACCATCTGTGTAGTGCAGGGAGAGTGTACCACCATCTGTACTCACCTATTTGTACTCACCTATTTGTGGTTGCAGGGGTCGAGTCACAGCTCCTGGCCCCGCCTCTTCGCTGATTGCTACTAGGTCCTCTCTCTCTCTGCCCCATGAGCTCTATCATACCTCGCCTTAAAACTATGTATGGTTCCCGCCTCCACTACGTCACTTTCTAGGCTATTACGCGGCCTGACTACTCTATGACTGAAGAAATACTTCCTAACATCCCTTTGATTCATCTGAGTCTTCATCTTCCAATTGTGACCTCTTGTGTCTGTGTCCCTTCTCTGGAACATCCCGTCTTTGTCCACCTTGTCTATTCCGCGCAGTATTTTATATGTCATTATCATGTCTCCCCTGACCCTCCTGTCCTCCAGTGTCGTCAGGCCGATTTCCCTCAACCTTTCTTCGTAGGACAATCCCCGTAGCTCTGGGACTAGTCTTGTTGCAAACCTTTGCACTTTCTCTAATTTCTTGACGTGCTTGACTAGGTGTGGATTCCAAACTGGTGCTTCATACTCCAGTATGGGCCTGACGTAAATGGTATACAGTCTTAAACGAATCCTCACTGAGGTATCGGAACGCTATCCGTAGGTTTGCCAGGCGTCCGTATGCTGCAGCAGTTATCTGATTGATGTGCGCCTCAGGAGATATGCTCGGTGTTATGCTCACCCCCAGATCTTTTTCCTTGAGTGAGGTTTGCAGTCTTTGGCCATCTAAACTATATTGTGCCTGCAGTCTTCTTTGCCCTTCCCCAATCTTCATGACTTTGCATTTGGCAGGGTTAAATTCAAGGAGCCAGTTGCTGGACCAGGCTTGTAGCCTGTCCAGGTCTCTTTGTAGTCCTGCCTGATCCTCATCCGATTTGATTCTTCTCATTAACTTCACATCATCTGCAAACAAGGACACCTCTGAGTCTATCCCTTCCGTTATGTCGTTCACATATACCAAGAACAGCACAGGTCCTAGGACTGACCCCTGTGGAACCCCGCTTGTCACAGGCGCCCACTCTGACACCTCGTCGCGTATAATGACTCGTTGTTGCCTCCCTGTCAGGTATTCTCTGATCCATTGCAGTGCCTTTCCTGTCATGTGTGCCTGATCCTCTAGCTTTTGCAGTAACCTCTTGTGAGGAACTGTGTCGAAGGTGCAGGGAGAGTGTACCACCATCTGTGTAGTGCAGGGATTGTGTACCACAATCTGTGTAGTGCAAGGAGAGTGTACCACCACCTGTGTAGTGCAGGGAGAGTGTACCACCACCTGTGTAGTGCAGGGAGAGTGTACCACCATCTGTGTAGTGCAGGGAGAGTGTACCACCATCTGTGTAGTGCAGGGAGAGTGTACCACCATCTGTGTAGTGCAGGGAGAGTGTACCACCACCTGTGTAGTGCAGGGAGAGTGTACCACCAGCTGTGTAGTGCAGGGAGAGTGTACCACCATCTGTGTAGTGCAGGGAGAGTGTACCACCAGCTGTGTAGTGCAGGGAGAGTGTACCACCATCTGTGTAGTGCAGGGAGAGTGTACCACCATCTGTGTAGTGCAGGGAGAGTGTACCACCATCTGTGTAGTGCAGGGAGGTTGTACCACCATCTGTGTAGTGCAGGGAGAGTGTACCACCATCTGTGTAGTGCAGGGAGAGTGTACCACCATCTGTGTAGTGCAGGGAGAGTGTACCACCATCTGTGTAGTGCAGGGAGAGTGTACCACCATCTGTGTAGTGCAGGGAGAGTGTACCACCATCTGTGTAGTGCAGGGAGAGTGTACCACCATCTGTGTAGTGCAGGGAGAGTGTACCACCATCTGTGTAGTGCAGGGAGAGTGTACCACCATCTGTGTAGTGCAGGGAGAGTGTACCACCATCTGTGTAGTGCAGGGAGAGTGTACCACCATCTGTGTAGTGCAGGGAGAGTGTACCACCATCTGTGTAGTGCAGGGAGATTGTACCACCATCTGTGTAGTGCAGGGAGAGTGTACCACCATCTGTGTAGTGCAGGGAGAGTGTACCACCATCTGTGTAGTGCAGGGAGAGTACCACCATCTGTGTAGTGTACCACCACCTGTGTAGTGCAGGGAGAGTGTACCACCATCTGTGTAGTGCAGGGAGAGTGTACCACCATCTGTGTAGTGCAGGGAGAGTGTACCACCATCTGTGTAGTGCAGGGAGAGTGTACCACCATCTGTGTAGTGCAGGGAGAGTGTACCACCATCTGTGTAGTGCAGGGAGAGTGTACCACCATCTGTGTAGTGCAGGGAGAGTGTACCACCATCTGTGTAGTGCAGGGAGAGTGTACCACCATCTGTGTAGTGCAGGGAGAGTGTACCACCATCTGTGTAGTGCATCTGTGTAGTGAGAGTGTACCACCATCTGTGTAGTAGAGGGTGTACCACCATCTGTGTAGTGCAGGGAGAGTGTACCACCATCTGTGTAGTGCAGGGAGAGTGTACCACCATCTGTGTAGTGCAGGGAGAGTGTACCACCATCTGTGTAGTGCAGGGAGATTGTACCACCATCTGTGTAGTGCAGGGAGAGTGTACCACGAGCTGTGTAGTATAGGGAGAGTGTACCACAATCTGTGTGGTGCAGGGAGATTGTGCCACCATCTGTGTAGTGCAGGGAGAGTGTGCCACCATCTGTGTAGTGCAGGGAGAGTGTGCCACCATCTGTGTAGTGCAGGGAGAGTGTACCACCATCTGTGTAGTGCAGGGAGAGTGTACCACCATCTGTGTAGTGCAGGGAGAGTGTACCACCATCTGTGTAGTGCAGGGAGAGTGTACCACCATCTGTGTAGTGCAGGGAGAGTGTACCACCATCTGTGTAGTGCAGGGAGAGTGTATCTGTGTAGTGCACCACATCTGTGGAGGGCCCGGAGAGTGTACCCCCATCTGTGTAGTGCAGGGAGAGTGTACCACCATCTGTGTAGTGCAGGGAGAGTGTACCACCATCTGTGTAGTGCAGGGAGAGTGTACCACCACATCTGTGTAGTGCAGGGAGCGTGTACCACCATCTGTGTAGTGCAGGGAGAGTGTACCACCACATCTGTGTAGTGCAGGGAGAGTGTACCACCATCTGTACCATTGTACCACATCTGTGTAGTGCAGGGAGAGTGTACCCCCTTCTGTGTAGTGCAGGGAGAGTGTACCACCATCTGTGTAGTGCAGGGAGGGTGTACCACCATCTGTGTAGTGCAGGTGAGAGTGTACCACCATCTGTGTAGTGCAGGGAGAGTGTACCACCATCTGTGTAGTGCAGGGAGAGTGTACCACCATCTGTGTAGTGCAGGGAGAGTGTACCACCATCTGTGTAGTGCAGGGAGAGTGTACCACCATCTGTGTAGTGCAGGGAGAGTGTACCACCATCTGTGTAGTGCAGGGAGAGTGTACCACCATCTGTGTAGTGCAGGGAGAGTGTACCACCATCTGTGTAGTGCAGGGAGAGTGTACCACCATCTGTGTAGTGCAGGGAGAGTGTACCACCATCTGTGTAGTGCAGGGAGAGTGTACCACCACCTGTGTAGTGCAGGGAGAGTGTACCACCATCTGTGTAGTGCAGGGAGAGTGTACCACCATCTGTGTAGTGCAGGGAGAGTGTACCACCACCTGTGTAGTGCAGGGAGAGTGTACCACCACCTGTGTAGTGCAGGGAGAGTGCAGGGAGAGTGTACCACCACCTGCGTAGTGTAGGGAGAGTGTACCACCACCTGTGTAGTGCAGGGAGAGTGTACCACCACCTGTGTAGTGCAGGGAGAGTGTACCACCACCTGTGTAGTGCAGGGAGAGTGTACCACCACCTGTGTAGTGCAGGGAGAGTGTACCATCACCTGTGTAGTGCAGGGAGAGTGTACCATCACCTGTGTAGTGCAGGGAGAGTGTACCATCACCTGTGTAGTGCAGGGAGAGTGTACCATCACCTGTGTAGTGCAGGGAGAGTGTACCATCACCTGTGTAGTGCAGGGAGAGTGTACCATCACCTGTGTAGTGCAGGGAGAGTGTACCATCACCTGTGTAGTGCAGGGAGAGTGTACCATCACCTGTGTAGTGCAGGGAGAGTGTACCATCACCTGTGTAGTGCAGGGAGAGTGTACCACCACCTGTGTAGTGCAGGGAGAGTGTGCCATCACCTGTGTAGTGCAGGAGAGAGTGTGTAGTGCAGGGAGAGTGTGCCACCTGTGTAGTGCAGGGAGAGTGTACCATCACCTGTGTAGTGCAGGGAGAGTGTACCATCACCTGTGTAGTGCAGGGAGAGTGTACCATCACCTGTGTAGTGCAGGGAGAGTGTACCATCACCTGTGTAGTGCAGGGAGAGTGTACCATCACCTGTGTAGTGCAGGGAGAGTGTACCATCACCTGTGTAGTGCAGGGAGAGTGTACCATCACCTGTGTAGTGCAGGGAGAGTGTACCATCACCTGTGTAGTGCAGGGAGAGTGTACCATCACCTGTGTAGTGCAGGGAGAGTGTACCATCACCTGTGTAGTGCAGGGAGAGTGTACCATCACCTGTGTAGTGCAGGGAGAGTGTACCATCACCTGTGTAGTGCAGGGAGAGTGTACCATCACCTGTGTAGTGCAGGGAAAGTGTACCATCGCCTGTGTAGTGCAGGGAGAGTGTACCATCACCTGTGTAGTGCAGGGAGAGTGTACCATCACCTGTGTAGTGCAGGGAGAGTGTACCATCACCTGTGTAGTGCAGGGAGAGTGTACCATCACCTGTGTAGTGCAGGGAGAGTGTACCATCACCTGTGTAGTGCAGGGAGAGTGTACCATCACCTGTGTAGTGCAGGGAGAGTGTACCATCACCTGTGTAGTGCAGGGAGAGTGTACCATCACCTGTGTAGTGCAGGGAGAGTGTACCATCACCTGTGTAGTGCAGGGAGAGTGTACCATCACCTGTGTAGTGCAGGGAGAGTGTACCATCACCTGTGTAGTGCAGGGAGAGTGTACCATCACCTGTGTAGTGCAGGGAGAGTGTACCATCACCTGTGTAGTGCAGGGAGAGTGTACCATCACCTGTGTAGTGCAGGGAGAGTGTACCATCACCTGTGTAGTGCAGGGAGAGTGTACCATCACATGTGTAGTGCAGGGAGAGTGTACCATCACCTGTTTAGTGCAGGGAGAGTGTACCATCACCTGTGTAGTGCAGGGAGAGTGTACCATCACCTTTGTAGTGCAGGGCAGGGAGAGTGTACCTGTGTAGTGCCATCACCTGTGTAGTGCAGGGAGAGTGTACCATCACCTGTGTAGTGCAGGGAGAGTGTACCATCACCTGTGTAGTGCAGGGAGAGTGTACCATCACCTGTGTAGTGCAGGGAGAGTGTACCATCACCTGTGTAGTGCAGGGAGAGTGTACCATCACCTGTGTAGTGCAGGGAGAGTGTACCATCACCTGTGTAGTTCAGAGGGAGTGTACTATCACCTGTGTAGTGCAGGGAGAGCGTACCATCACCTGTGTAGTGCAGGGAGAGTGTACCAACACCTGTGTAGTGCAGGGAGAGTGTACCATCACCTGTGTAGTACCATCAACTGTGTAGGGAAGGGTAGGGGGTACCATCACCTGTGTAGTGCAGGGAGAGTGTACCATCACCTGTGTAGTGCAGGGAGAGTGTACCACCACCTGTGTAGTGCAGGGAGAGTGTACCACCACCTGTGTAGTGCAGGGAGAGTGTACCATCACCTGTGTAGTGCAGGGAGAGTGTACCATCACCTGAGTAGTGCAGGGAGAGTGTACTATCACCTGTGTAGTGCAGGGAGCGTGTACCACCACCTGTGTAGTGCAGGGAGAGAGTACCATCACCTGTGTAGTGCAGGGAGAGTGTACCATCACCTGTGTAGTGCAGGGAGAGTGTACCATCACCTCTGCAGTGTACCATCACCTGTGTAGTGCAGGAAGAGTGTACCATCACCTGTGTAGTGCAGGGAGAGTGTACCATCACCTGTGTAGTGCAGGGAGAGTGTACCATCACCTGTGTAGTGCAGGGAGAGTGTACCACCACCTGTGTAGTGCAGGGAGAGTGTACCACCACCTGTGTAGTGCAGGGAGAGTGTACCACCACCTGTGTAGTGCAGGGAGAGTGTACCATCACCTGTGTAGTGCAGGGAGAGTGTACCATCACCTGTGTAGTGCAGGGAGAGTGTACCATCACCTGTGTAGTGCAGGGAGAGTGTACCATCACCTGTGTAGTGCAGGGAGAGTGTACCACCACCTGTGTAGTGCAGGGAGAGTGTACCATCACCTGTGTAGTGCAGGGAGAGTGTACCATCACCTGTGTAGTGCAGGGAGAGTGTACCATCACCTTTGTAGTGCAGGAAGTGTGTACCATCACCTGTGTAGTGCAGGGAGAGTGTACCATCACCTTTGTAGTGCAGGAAGTGTGTACAATCACCTGTGTAGTGCAGGGAGAGTGTACCATCACCTGTGTAGTGCAGGGAGAGTGTAGCATCACCTGTGAAGTGCAGGGAGAGTGTACCATCACCTGTGTAGAACAGGGAGAGTGTACCACCACCTGTGTAGTTCAGGGAGAGTGTTCCACCACCTGTGTAGCGCAGGGAGAGTGTACCACCACCTGTGTAGTGCAGGGAGAGTGTACCGTCACTTGTGCAGTGCAGGGAGAGTGTATCACCACATGTGTAGTGCAAGGAGAGTGTACCATCACCTGTGTAGTGCAGGGAGAGTGTACCATCACCTGTGTAGTGCAGGAAGAGTGTACCATCACCTGTGTAGTGCAGGGAAAGTGTACCATCACCTGTGTAGTGCAGGGAGAGTGTACCATCACCTGTGTAGTGCAGGGAGAGTGTACCATCACCTGTTTAGTGCAGGGAGAGTATACCATCACCTGTGTAGTGCAGGGAGAGTGTACCACCACCTGTGTAGTGCAGGGAGAGTGTACCATCACCTGTGTAGGGAAGGGTGGGTGGTACCATCACCTGTGTAGTGCAGGGAGAGTGTACCATCACCTGTGTAGTGCAGGGAGAGTGTACCATCACCTGTGTAGTGCAGGGAGAGTGTACCATCACCTGTGTAGTGCAGGGAGAGTGTACCATCACCTGTGTAGTGCAGGGAGAGTGTACCATCACCTGTGTAGTGCAGGGAGAGTGTACCATCACCTGTGTAGTGCAGGGAGAGTGTACCATCACCTGTGTAGTGCAGGGAGAGTGTACCATCACCTGTGTAGTGCAGGGAGAGTGTACTATCACCTGTGTAGTGCAGGGAGAGCGTACCATCACCTGTGTAGTGCAGGGAGAGTGTACCACCACCTGTGTAGTGCAGGGAGAGTGTACCATCACCTGTGTAGTGCAGGGAGAGTGTACCATCACCTGTGTAGTGCAGGGAGAGTGTACCATCACCTTTGTAGTGCAGGAAGTGTGTACAATCACCTGTGTAGTGCAGGGAGAGTGTACCATCACCTGTGTAGGGAAGGGTAGGGGGTACCATCACCTGTGTAGTGCAGGGAGAGTGTACCATCACCTGTGTAGTGCAGGGAGAGTGTAGCATCTCCTGTGAAGTGCAGGGAGAGTGTACCATCACCTGTGTAGAACAGGGAGAGTGTACCACCACCTGTGTAGTTCAGGGAGAGTGTACCACCACCTGTGTAGCGCAGGGAGAGTGTAAGAGTGTACCACCACCTGTGTAGTGCAGGGAGAGTGTACCGTCACTTGTGCAGTGCAGGGAGAGTGTATCACCACATGTGTAGTGCAAGGAGAGTGTACCATCACCTGTGTAGTGCAGGGAAAGTGTACCATCACCTGTGTAGTAGTGTACCATCACCTGTGTAGTGCAGGGAAAGTGTGCCATCACCTGTGTAGTGCAGGGAGAGTGTACCATCACCTGTGTAGTGCAGGGAGAGTGTACCATCACCTGTGTAGTGCAGGGAGAGTGTACCATCACCTGTGTAGTGCAGGGAGAGTGTACCATCACCTGTGTAGTGCAGGGAGAGTGTACCATCACCTGTGTAGTGCAGGGAAAGTGTACCACCACCTGTGTAGTGCAGGGAGAGTGTACCACCACCTGTGTAGTGCAGGGAGAGTGTACCACCACCTGTGTAGTGCAGGGAGAGTGTACCATCACCTGTGTAGTGCAGGGAGAGTGTACCATCACCTGTGTAGTGCAGGGAGAGTGTACCATCACCTGTGTAGTGCAGGGAGAGTGTACCATCACCTGTGTAGTGCAGGGAGAGTGTACCACCACCTGTGTAGTGCAGGGAGAGTGTACCATCACCTGTGTAGTGCAGGGAGAGTGTACCATCACCTGTGTAGTGCAGGGAGAGTGTACCATCACCTGTGTAGTGCAGGTACCATCAGTGTACCATCACCTGTGTAGTGCAGGGAGAGTGTACCATCACCTGTGTAGTGCAGGTAGAGTGTACCATCACCTGTGTAGTGCAGGGAGAGTGTACCATCACCTGTGTAGTGCAGGGAGAGTGTACCATCACCTGTGTAGTGCAGGGAGAGTGTACCATCACCTGTGTAGTGCAGGGAGAGTGTACCACCACCTGTGTAGTGCAGGGAGAGTGTACCACCACCTGTGTAGTGCAGGGAGAGTGTACCACCACCTGTGTAGTGCAGGGAGAGTGTACCACCACCTGTGTAGTGCAGGGAGAGTGTACCACCACCTGTGTAGTGCAGGGAGAGTGTACCACCACCTGTGTAGTGCAGGGAGAGTGTACCACCACCTGTGTAGTGCAGGGAGAGTGTACCACCACCTGTGTAGTGCAGGGATAGTGTACCACCACCTGTGTAGTGCAGGGAGAGCAATCACCTGTGTAGTGCAGGGAGAGTGTACCACCACCTGTGTAGTGCAAGGAGAGTGTACGACCACCTGTGTAGTGCAGGGAGAGTGTACCACCACCTGTGTAGTGCAGGGAGAGTGTACCACCACCTGTGTAGTGCAGGGAGAGTGTACCACCACCTGTGTAGTGCAGGGAGAGTGTACCACCACCTGTGTAGTGCAGGGAGAGTGTACCACCACCTGTGTAGTGCAGGGAGAGTGCACCACCACCTGTGTAGTGCAGGGAGAGTGTACCACCACCTGTGTAGTGCAGGGAGAGTGTACCACCACCTGTGTAGTGCAGGGAGAGTGTACCACCACCTGTGTAGTGCAGGGAGAGTGTACCACCACCTGTGTAGTGCAGGGAGAGTGTACCACCACCTGTGTAGTGCATGGAGAGTGTACCACCACCTGTGTAGTGCAGGGAGAGTGTACCATCACCTGTGTAGTGCAGGGAGAGTGTACCACCACCTGTGTAGTGCAGGGAGAGTGTACCACCACCTGTGTAGTGCAGGGAGAGTGCACCACCACCTGTGTAGTGCAGGGAGAGTGCACCACCACCAGAGTGTACCACCACCTGTGTAGTGCAGGGAGAGTGTACCACCACCTGTGTAGTGCAGGGAGAGTGTACCACCACCTGTGTAGTGCAGGGAGAGTGTACCACCACCTGTGTAGTGCAGGGAGAGTGTACCACCACCTGTGTAGTGCAGGGAGAGTGTACCACCACCTGTGTAGTGCAGGGAGAGTGTAGCAAAGTTTTCGTATTACTCTGAGAGAAGTCAAGAAAAATAGTAAGTGTCTGGGCTTCTTAACATAATCTGGCAATGTAGAATCCAAAATTCTTTGACCCTCAGCTGAAATTCGAGTATTTTTCTTTCAAAATTGAGAAAGAATACATTTCCTATAATTATTTTATTTTTATCCCGTTTAATTTTTTTTCTGGTGGATATGGTAAGCAAAGGTATGATAACTTGTGTATGACAACTTGTGTATGATAATTTGTGTATGATAACTTGTGTATGATAACTTGTGTATGATAATTTGTGTATGATAACTTGTGTATGATAACTTGTGTATGATAACTTGTGTATGATAATTTGTGTATGATAACTTGTGTATGATAACTTGTGTATGATAACTTGTGTATGATAACTTGTGTATGATAACTTGTGTATGATAACTTGTGTATGATAACTTGTGTATGATAACTTGTGTATGATAACTTGTGTATGATAACTTGTGTATGATAACTTGTGTATGATAACTTGTGTATGATAATTTGTGTATGATAACTTGTGTATGATAACTTGTGTATGATAACTTGTGTATGATAACTTGTGTATGATAACTGGTGTATGATAATTTGTGTATGATATCTTGTGTATGATAACTGGTGTATGATAACTGGTGTATGATAACTGGTATATGATAACTGGTGTATGATAACTGGTGTATGATAACTTGTGTATGAGAACTGGTGTATGATAAGTTGTGTATGATAACTGGTGTATGATAATTAGTGTATGATAACTGGTATATGATAACTGGTGTATGATAACTGGTGTATGATAAGTTGTGTATGATAACTGGTATATGATAACTGGTGTATGATAACTGGTATATGATAACTGGTGTATGATAACTGGTGGTTTAGAAAGACACGTAAGCAAACACTATAACATATTTATTAGAAAACGTTTCGGTCCTGGGACCTTGATCACTTCTAACATACAGAGGTAGAAAGACATTATATATATAGGCGGAGAGTGAGATGTGACGCACGTGACCTGAGGAATGTCATAAGAACATAAGAATGGAGGAACACTGTAGAAGGCCTACTGGCCCATGCGAGGCAGGTCCTTATCAAAACAACCTCTGCCTATGATGAGGACGGGTAGACGATGAAATCATGTGACTCCTGTGTTGTTGGGTTGGTGCTGCTTAAGTATCATGTATGCCAATGTTTTTGAAATTTTGTAGTTTCCAGTGTTGCGTTCTATAGTGTCGGTGACGGCGATTAGTGAGGCTTCTAGGCACCGTCGGCGTCTGAGGTCTTGGTCTGTGAGAACGAGTTGTGCCTCGTTCCAGTTCATCAAATGCCCCGTGGAGTCTCTATGGGGGACACAGGCGTACCTTACATCGTCTCTGTTAGAGGCATTTCGATGCTCATTCAGGCGGACTGCAAGATCTCTCTGCCTGTCTCGCCTACATATTTCTTGGGACAGAACCCACAGGGGATAGTGTAGACGCCTGCTGTAGAAGTTAAAGGTGTGGGGATGCGTTTCGTAGTGAGGTCTTTGATAGATGATGTGTTTATGGTGGAAACGTTGATGTTACTCATAGCAAGTGCCCGGCGAGTATTTGTGGCAACATCACCACTTGGGAGCACTATGAACTGCTTAGGGGGCTGGTCCATGGGCGGTTTGTTGAGGATAGCTTGTGCCTTGAGTCTGCAATCTCCGATGAAGAAAGATGGGAACTGAAGACGTGTAAAGGCTTGTGTTATGTAAGTGCATTCTTCTTCTAGAAAACAAGGGCTGGAGATGCGAAGAGCTCTCAAGAAGAAGCCAATGAGGACTCCTCTCTTAGTGTGGGTGTCTTGTGTGTATGATAACTGGTGTATGATAACTGGTGTATGATAACTGGTGTATGATAACTGGTGTATGATAACTGGTGTATGTTAACTGGTGTATGATAACTGGTGTATGATAACTGGTGTATGATAACTGGTGTATGATAACTGGTGTACGTTAACTGGTGTATGATAACTGGTGTATGATAACTGGTGTATGATAACTGGTGTATGATAACTGGTGTATGATAACTGGTGTATGATAACTGGTGTACGTTAACTGGTGTATGATAACTGGTGTATGATAACTGGTGTATGATAACTGGTGTATGATAACTTGTGTATGATAACTGGTGTATGATAACTGGTGTATAATAACTGGTGTATGATAACTGGTGTATGTTAACTGGTGTATGATAACTGGTGTATGATAACTGGTGTATGATAACTGGTGTATGATAACTGGTGTATGATAACTGGTGTATGATAACTGGTGTATGATAACTGGTGTATGTTAACTGGTGTATGATAACTGGTGTATGATAACTGGTGTATGATAACTGGTGTATGATAACGGGTGTATGATAACTGGTGTATGATAACTGGTGTATGTTAACTGGTGTATGATAACTTGTGTATGATAACTGGTGTATGATAACTGGTGTATGATAACTGGTGTATGATAACTGGTGTATGATAACTGGTGTATGTTAACTGGTGTATGATAACTGGTGTATGTTAACTGGTGCATGATAACTGGTGTATGTTAACTGGTGTATGATAACTGGTGTATGTTAACTGGTGTATGATAACTGGTGTATGATAACTGGTGTATGTTAACTGGTGTATGATAACTGGTGTATGTTAGCTGGTGTATGATAACTGGTGTATGATAACTGGTGTATGATAACTGGTGTATGATAACTTGTGTATGATAACTGGTGTATGATAACTGGTGTATTTTAACTTGTGTATGATAACTGGTGTATGATAACTGGTGTATGATAACTGGTGAATGATAACTGGTGTATGATAACTGGTGTATGTTAACTGGTGTATGATAACTGGTGAACATCAAAATGGTATACAATACCGACAGGTTGTTAGGTAAGACACATATGCAACAGTTAGACAACTTTATTCCGAAACGTTTCGCCTACACAGTAGGCTTCTTCAGTCGAATACAGAAAGTAGGCAGGAACAGTAGAGATGTGAAGACGATGTAATCAGTCCATCACCCTTAAAGTCGTAGAATTTGAGGTTGTCAGTCCCTCGGCCTGGAGAAGTTCAGTTCCATAGTCAGGAACTATCTGAAGATCAAGCGACAGTGCGGAGACTTAAATACTGTCGGAAGGAGAGGTGCAGGGTAGTAGTAGTAGTAGTAGTAGTAGTGAGAGGCAACTGAGAGGTCATGTCCCTCTCAGATCCAACCCTTCTCACTTGAAAAGCTTGTCCAAGGTGTTTTCTGTACCAAGATGCCACGTGTTGTAGTGTCTGACAAGATGAACATCAAAATGGTATACAATACCGACAGGTTGTTAGGTAAGACACATATGCAACAGTTAGACAACTTTATTCCGAAACGTTTCGCCTACACAGTAGGCTTCTTCAGTCGAATCTGGATCTGAGAGGGACATGACCTCTCAGTCTGACAAGATGCCTCTAAGACACATATGCAACTACTACTACTAGGCTTCTTCTACTACTACTACCTCAGTTGCACCTGCACCTCTCCTTCCGACAGTATTTAAGTCTCCGCACTGTCGCTTGATCTTCAGATAGTTCCTGACTATGGAACTGAACTTCTCCAGGCCGAGGGACTGACAACCTCAAATTCTACGACTTTAAGGGTGATGGACTGATTACATCGTCTTCACATCTCTACTGTTCCTGCCTACTTTCTGTATTCGACTGAAGAAGCCTACTGTGTAGGCGAAACGTTTCGGAATAAAGTTGTCTAACTGTTGCATATGTGTCTTACCTAACATGATAACTGGTGTATGATAACTGGTGTATGATAACTGGTGTATGATAACTTGTGTATGATAACTGGTGTATGATAACTGGTGAATGATAACTGGTGTATGATAACTGGTGTATGATAACTGGTGTATGATAACTGGTGTATGATAACTGGTGTATGATAACTTGTGTATGATAACTGGTGTATGATAACTGGTGTATGATAACTGGTGTATGATAACTGGTGTATGATAACTTGTGTATGATAACTTGTGTATGATAACTGGTGTATGATAACTTGTGTATGATAACTGGTGTATGATAACTTGTGTATGATAACTGGTGTATGATAACTGGTGTATGATAACTGGTGTATGATAACTGGTGTATGATAACTGGTGTATGATAACTGGTGTATGATAACTGGTGTATGATAACTGGTGTATGATAACTGGTGTATGATAACTGGTGTATGATAACTGGTGTATGATAACTGGTGTATGATAACTTGTGTATGATAACTGGTGTATGATAACTGGTGTATGATAACTGATGTATGATAACTGGTGTATGATAACTGGTGAATGATATCTGGTGTATGATAACTGATGAATGATATCTGGTGTATGATAACTGGTGAATGATAACTGGTGTATGAAAACTTGTGTATGATAATTTGTGTATGATAAGTTGTGTATGATAACTGGTGTATGATAACTGGTGTATGATAACTGGTGTATGATAACTGGTGTATGATAACTGGTGTATGATAACTGGTGTATGATAACTGGTGTATGATAACTGGTGTATGATAACTGGTGTATGATAACTGGTGTATGATAACTGGTGTATGATAACTGGTGTATGATTGTGTATGATAACTGGTGTATGGTGTATGATAACTGGTGTATGATAACTGATGTATGATAACTGGTGTATGATAACTGGTGTATGATAACTGGTGTATGATAACTGGTGTATGATAACTGGTGTATGATAACTGGTGTATGATAACTGGTGTATGATAACTGGTGTATGATAACTGGTGTATGATAACTGGTGTATGATAACTGGTGTATGATAACTGGTGTATGATAACTGGTGTATGATAACTGGTGTATGATAACTGGTGTATGATAAGTTGTGTATGATAACTGGTGTATGATAACTGGTGTATGATAACTGGTGTATGATAACTGGTGTATGATAACTGGTGTATGATAACTGGTGTATGATAACTGGTGTATGATAACTGGTGTATGATAACTGGTGTATGATAACTGGTGTATGATAACTGGTGTATGATAACTGGTGTATGATAACTGGTGTATGATAACTGGTGTATGATAACTGGTGTATGATAACTGGTGTATGATAACTGGTGTATGATAACTGGTGTATGATAACTGGTGTATGATAACTGGTGTATGATAACTGGTGTATGATAACTGGTGTATGATACTTGTGTATGATAACTGGTGTATGATAACTGGTGTATGATAACTGGTGTATGATAACTGGTGTATGATAACTGGTGTATGATAACTGGTGTATGATACTTGTGTATGATAACTGGTGTATGATGTTCTGCTTCAATAGAAATTTTTTAACTGAAGAGAAATAAATATATTTGTTTACGAAATGTATAAATTGTGGTTCAGACGTTATGTTTGTAGTATATTTATAGATGATAAACATGTCTGACTACTGTATGTTATATGTCAAGTGTTTTGTTAAAATGTTGCAAATAATTAGTTCAAAATATTTTCAGATTTATGTAATGTTCTAGTGTACTTTTATGTTTATAATTATGATACTATTAGTACTAATTATTATTGTTACTATTATTATTATTATTATTATTAGTAGTAGTAGTAGTAGTAGTATTAGTAGTAGTATTAGTAGTAGTAGTAGCACTAGTAGTAGAAGTAGTGGTAGTCGTAGTGGTAGTAGTATTAGCAGTGGTAGTAGTAGCAATAGTAGTAGTAGTAGTAGTGGTGGTAGTGGTAGTGGTAGTAGTAGTAGTAGTAGTAGTATAGGTGGTAGTGGTAGTAATAGTAGCAGTAGTAGTAGAAATAATGATGGTGTTAGTTGTAGTAGTAAAAGTAGTACTAATAGTAGTTGTAATAGATGTAGTAATAGTTGTAGTAATAGTAACAATAGTACTAGCAGTAATAGTAGTAGTAGTAGTAATAATAGCAGTAATATTAGTAGTATTATTACCAGTAATAATAACAGTAATATCAGTAGTAATAGTAAACTATTTATTACAAATTTCACATTTCCCTCTTAGCAGACCGTGACAGATTAAGTTATTGCCTTGATAAGACTATTTATATTTAAACACATTTACTGCACGTTCTGCCGAGCACGTCAAGTTAGTGCAGCTGGCGGCAGGCCAGTGATCAAGCACTTCAGTCACGAATGTATAGCACAAGGGAAAAAAAACTACGAGCACAAGCAATTTGAATACTCTCATCATTAACAAAGATTTCCTTGCTGTAAAAGTTCTTGTTATCCACTCTGTCATTTTCCTGGCTGTCGTGGCGTTTGTCAATTTTTTTTTTTTTTTTTTTTAGAGAGAGAGAGAGAGAGAGTGAAATGCCAGCCACCATGTTACATCTGATGTTTCAGTTGATTCAGTGTTGCATCAGAAATTTGTGTTGTTACAGTGTAGCATCAGAAATTTGTGTTGTTACAGTGTTGCATCAGAAATTTGTGTTGTTACAGTGTTGCAACAGAAATCTGTGTTGTTAAAGTGTTGCATCAGAAATTTGTGTTGTTACAGTGTTGCATCAGAAATTTGTGTTGTTACAGTGTTGCATCAGAAATCTGTGTTGTTACAGTGTAGCATCAGAAATTTGTGTTGTTACAGTGTTACATCAGAAATCTGTGTTGTTACAGTGTAGCATCAGAAATCTGTGTTATTACAGTGTTGCATTAGAAATTTGTGTTGTTACAGTGTAGCATCAGAAATCTGTGTTATTACAGTGTTGCATCAGAAATCTGTGTTGTTACAGTGTTACAGGCAGTGCTTGGTATGCCTGTTGCTAACCATCAGCATAACAAACAGTGAGCGTGGTAACACTCGCAGAAGATATACCAGAGACGTACCTAAAATAGCCAGTACCCTGGCTACGGACTGGAACACTGCCAGCAATACTCTCAGCATGTGTGTTGAAGGACATCCACTCCCTGTAGTGACCACAAGAACACTAGTGACTCAGATTTAGAGAGTATTTGATCCTCTATGAATAATGAATCCAATCCAGAACACCTGAAACTTAAATATGATTTTTTTAAAAAATGTGAAATATTTAAAAAATTGCAGAAAAATGTGCTAAAACATTATTTTATTGGAAATTATATTACTAAGCTTAATGTATCTGAAAAGAAACAAAGCCTTCTATTGGGCGATTCGTTAGGTTTTAAGCCTATCGACTACACGAGGGTAATTAAGGCTGCATGTTACCTGTTAATCACCAGTTAAGTATAATTTAGTATCTTAAATTGTAATTAAATTAACTCGGTGTGTATATTTGGTGAGAAGTATACCTATCTTTATCAATACATTGTTGATCAAATCACGGAACGGCTGGGATTTGAACCATGGCGAGTGTGTTATTATGATATCGTGAGTCATGAATAGGAACACAGAGAGATAGCAGAACTTACCTAGTTGTATGAATCTTATTGTAGCCAGCTGGCCCACTGGTTAACGAGACGGTCTGGAGTTCTGAGACTCTCTGATCGCGGGTTCTAGCCCCACCCGTGGTATTTTTTTTTTTAGATAGCAGAAAAAAATACATTGTGTACAGTCATTGTAAGAACATATGTTATTGTTCATTTCAAACTTTCAGTACCAGATAAGTTATCAAAATATTTTATTTCTCGCTAAAATAAATATTTTTATTGAAATCTGATATTTTTAAGTTTAGTTATTCTGTTAACGGGGAAGACTAAACAGGTGAGAGTTAAACTAAACAGGTGAGAGTTAAACTAAACAGGTGAGAGTTAAACTAAACAGGTGAGAGTTAAACTAAACAGGTGAGAGTTAAACTAAACAGGTGAGAGTTAAACTAAACAGGTGAGAGTTATGAAGTGTCTGGTGAGTGGAAAGTAATCATGTAGTGTAAACCCAGGAAGAGTGAAGTAGCTCTAACTTCCTGGATCAAGAGCCATTCACTAGTATCCAGCACCCCTCCCCCCCACACTCCATGATGATAAAAGGCGGATATAACTTTATTAGTGAAGAATTTCAAGTTTTTAAGAGATTCTGTCGTCTGGAAATCACAACTCTGGGAGACATCAGGAGAATTTCCATTGGTCGACCAACGTTTAAATTTTAACAAAGAGATGGAAGCTATTGTGTATTTGATGGTATTATGGCGGAGGGAACCCGCTTGTCAAGTAATGTCTTGAGAAGCCGCTTCTTCTGGGGACAAAATACCTTTAATCTCCTTCAAAGACTCGCTTTCATGAGTTCGGATTCTGTATCCAGTGTTCGAATCTCTGGTAAAAGTTGTGTCTTTGATGTTTGAGGCATTGATAAGGGGATCCAATATAAGTGAATACACATTGATAAGGGGATCCAATATAAGTGAATACACATTGATAAGGGGATCCAGTATAAGTGAATACACATTGATAAGGGGATCCAGTATAAGTGAATACACATTGATAAGGGGATCCAGTATAAGTGAATACACATTGATAAGGGGATCCAGTATAAGTGAATACACATTGATAAGGGGATCCAGTATAAGTGAATACACATTGATAAGGGGATCCAGTATAAGTGAATACACATTGATAAGGGGATCCAGTATAAGTGAATACACATTGATAAGGGGATCCAGTATAAGTGAATACACATTGATAAGGGGATCCAGTATAAGAGAATACACATTTATAAGGGGATCCAGTATAAGTGAATACACATTGATAAGGGGATCCAGTATAAATGAATACACATTGATAAGGGGATCCAGTATAAGTGAATACACATTGATAAGGGGATCCAGTATAAGTGAATACACATTGATAAGGGGATCCAGTATAAGTGAATACACATTGATAAGGGGATCCAGTATAAGTGAATACACACTGATAAGGGGATCCAGTATAAGTGAATACACATTGGTAAGGGGATCCAGTATAAGTGAATACACACTGATAAGGGGATCCAGTATAAGTGAATACACATTGGTAAGGGGATCCAGTATAAGTGAATACACATTGGTAAGGGGATCCAGTATAAGTGAATGCACATTGATATGGGGATCCAGTATAAGTGAATACACATTGATAAGGGGATCCAGTATAAGTGAATACACATTGGTAAGGGGATCCAGTATAAGTGAATACACATTGGTAAGGGGATCCAGTATAAGTGAATACACAATGATATGGGGATCCAGTATAAGTGAATACACATTGATAAGGGGATCCAGTATAAGTGAATACACATTGATAAAGGGATCCTGTATAAGTGAATACACATTGATAAGGGGATCCAGAATAAGTTAATACACATTGATAAGGGGATCCAGTATAAGTGAATACACATTGATAAAGGGATCCTGCATAAGTGAATACACATTGATAAGGGGATCCAGTATAAGTGAATACACATTGATAAGGGGATCCAGTATAAGTGAATACACATTGATAAGGGGATCCAGTATAAGTGAATACACATTGATAAGGGGATCCAGTATAAGTGAATACACATTGATAAGGGGATCCAGTATAAGTGAATACACATTGATAAGGGGGTATAAGTGAATGCACATTGATAAGGGGATCCAGTATAAGTGAATACACATTGATAAGGGTATCCTGTATAAGTGAATACACATTGATAAGGGGATCCAGTATAAGTGAATACACATTGATAAGGGGATCCAGTATAAGTGAATACACATTAATAAAGGGATCCTGTATAAGTGAATACACATTGATAAGGGGATCCTGTATAAGTGAATACACATTGATAAGGGGATCCAGTATAAGTGAATACACATTGATAAAGGGATCCTGCATAAGTGAATACACATTGATAAGGGGATCCAGTATAAGTGAATACACATTGATAAGGGGATCCAGTATAAGTGAATACACACTGATAAGGGGACCCAGTATAAGTGAATACACATTGGTAAGGGGATCCAGTATAAGTGAATACACATTCATAAAGGGATCCAGCATAAGTTAATACACATTGATAAGGGGATCCAGTATAAGTGAATACACATTGATAAGGGGATCCAGTATAAGTTAATACACATTGATAAGGGGATCCAGTATAAGTGAATACACATTGATAAGGGGATCCAGTGTAAGTTAATACACATTGATAAGGGGATCCAGTATAAGTTAATACACATTGATAAGGGGATCCAGTATAAGTGAATACACATTGATAAGGGGATCCAGTATAAGTGAATACACATTAATAAAGGGATCCTGTATAAGTGAATGCACATTGATAAGGGGATCATGTATAAGTGAATACACATTGATAAGGGGATCCAGTTTAAGTTAATACACATTGTTAAGGGGATCCAGTATAAGTTAATATACATTGCTAAGGGGATCCAGTATAAGTGAATACACAGACTCCGAAATACCTGGTTTTAAGACCACTCAGGTAAAGACGAGGCAGATAGGAAGGACACAGGTAAACAGGAGGTAACAAGATGACAAGCAGGAGTTAATAAGTTAAACTTGTGATAACTTTAAAAACCCTCTTGTGATTAACTTCAAAATTTCAACATTCTTATATCCTAGTTAGAAGAAGGTTGGTATGTTTAGTGCTGTGTTTAGATTTTTTGGGGTCACCTTTTTTTCCCTCGAAGCGGGAAAAAGACGGGTTCCTTGATGTTGCTGAAATGATTATTTTTCTGACTGACTTCAAACTTTCAAAGTTGGTGGAATTTATTAAAGTAAAACGAAGGCTTTACTTTCAGCTGTGTAAACTTTATTTTACCAATATTTTAGATTATATTCGTTTCCATCTAATAACTAGAAAACGCCTCTTCAGAGAGACTTGAAACGCTGTGATGATGAATGTTAACTGCAAGTATTATTCTTCTGAATTAGGGCTGAATGTGCTAAACTGTTAATATTATAGAAATATTATACGATTTTAAACTTTCTTTATATATATATATATATATATATATATATATATATATATATATATATATATATATATATATATATATATATATATATATATATATGTGTGTGTGTGTGTGTGTGTGTGTGTGTGTACTCACCTAGTTGTACTCACCTAGTTGAGGTTGCGGGGGTCGAGTCCGAGCTCCTGGCCCCGCCTCTTCACTGATCGCTACTAGGTCACTCTCCCTGAGCCGTGAGCTTTATCATACCTCTGCTTAAAGCTATGTATGGATCCTGCCTCCACTACATCGCTTCCCAAACTATTCCACTTACTGACTACTCTGTGGCTGAAGAAATACTTCCTAACATCCCTGTGATTCATCTGTGTCTTCAGCTTCCAACTGTGTCCCCTTGTTACTGTGTCCAATCTCTGGTGTGTCTTTGTCCACCTTGTCAATTCCTCTCAGTATTTTGTATGTCGTTATCATGTCCCCCCTATCTCTCCTGTCCTCCAGTGTGTGTGTGTGTGTGTGTGTGTGTGTGTGTGTGTGTGTGTGTGTGTGTGTGTGTGTGTGTGTGTGTGTGTGTGTGTGTGTGTGTGTGTGTGTGTGTGTATAGTGTATAAAATATTTAACAGAAAAGAGGTTCAAAAGTTAAACTTACAAATATTAAAACTTGCGTTTTAATGTTTTTTTTTTAAGTTTTATCTAGGGGATACCTTATCTGTAGGTGACGGCTCGAGTTATTTCTTTTCTTACCATCAGACTTTCGTTCAAAACTTGAGATCTTATCCTCTCAGCTTCAAATGTTCAACGAGTTCAGGCAACAATTGGTAAGTTCAGTTTCCCCTTTATCAATTTTTACAGCCCATTTCTGAATCTTCGTTTTATTCGCCAACTCAGGAAACCCTTATCTGACTTTGTACATTAAAAACATTAGAAAATGTAATTAGAAGATTGTACGGATTCTTATTGCAGAATAGAACTATCATTTTGCCATTATAATTTGTCATATAGTTAATTTTTTACCAGTTAAATCACGATAAATACAATTACGTCTCTTCTGAGTTACCGATCCATTTCCTCGGATCATGAGCCACTCTCCAGCGTCAAGTCAAAATTAAACAATGTAAAATAATGCTATTTCATTTTGAGGTCTAAATGGGGCACAATGGCCCCGACAATGGCCTTTGTAAAATAGAATAAAGGCCGCATACCCTTCAAGGAAGGTTCCTTGACGCTGGTGAAGTGCTCTTGATCTAGGGAATTGGATCTGTGCTCCGGTTCCCTGAATTGATCCTGAATACCATCCCCCCCCCACATACACACATGCTGTATAATCCAACGGATTTAGCGCTCCCCATGATTATAATAATATAAAGGTCGCCTGCACCCTTATTATTATGAGTTCTGACGTTATTAGCGAAAGTCCTAGAGGAAGTTAATGGAACTTAACACTTATAGTGTGTTTTTTTTGCATTAAGTTTTACAGAATATAATTTTCACTCAACTCGTGTTAATTAAATGCTATAAAAATGCATATTTTCTATATATTATCACTATTTAAAATTAAAAATTACGATATTTTTTTTTTATATTTGTGTTTTTAAGAAAGTCCATTTAAAAAAAAATTGTATAAACTTTTGGAAATCAGTATATACAAAGCCAAATTTAAATAAAAAAAATTACTTTCAATATACACCATAAGAGTCAATCTCTATTATACAGAAGAGAATTTATTTAAAATTAGCAATTTTGAAATTTACAAATAGTGAAAAACAAACTTCCTTTTAGTAAATCTCGTCAACACACAAGGTTTAAAGTCTATCAGAAAAATCATTCTCCATTAATTTCTCTGAGTCCAACGATTCCCATTTTTTTGATAATTTCTCAAAAAAATTCTAATATGCCCCTAAATAGTTTAAGCTTATAAAATGTCTTCCTTTTCATTATTATTATTATTATTATTATTATTATTATTATTATTATTATTATTATTATTATTATTATTATTATTATTATTATTATTATTATTATTATTATTATTATTAATATTATTATTATTATTATAATCACGTGTTAAACCCCTAAGATATTTATTAAATAGAAATCAATCACTCTTTTTTAAAGAAAACCAGCTAATTAGAATTTATGAAACCCGCTGAGGGTGAAAACATTGCTTTCTGGATGACACATCTGGGCTGAAAATTTGAAGCCGATCGGAACAGACATTCTCCAGTTATCACAAGGATTCCAATTCCCAGTTATATATAAAAAAATTTAGTGGAGATGCTATGCAGAAGCAAACTCAAATATATTTAACGCTCTAGCAGTGAAAATTTAAAGTCGATCTGATAAAGCTATTGTTTGTAGCACTGATGACGTGTTTAAGCCCCACCCGTGGTATGGGCTGATTGATGGTTCATTGGTGAGAGCGTCGGGGATTTTGGGTGGCTCAGATATGACGGACTCGAGCCATAGCAATTTTGGGATCCAAGTAAAAATAAGTAACTGATTTTCTTTGGTTATTCTAGACAATTTACACTATGTGTAATAATTTACACTTATGTGTATCTTTGCCTAAATAACTTTCGTATCCCAGGCTATAAACGAAAGTCTGGAGGAAGAAAATATAACATGAAAAAAAATAAAGAAAAAAATTAAAGTAACTATTTATAAAAAAGGAATATACGAAGAGGTAAAGCAAAGAAAAAACTGAGGAAGGAACTTAGAGGTGCCCCGTCGGGGATACTTAATATTGAGCGGTTACCTTCAACTTTAATAATTTCATTACCTCACCACCAACCAACTACCAACAAAACTACCATTGTGGAAGCTTAATATTAATAATGTTACCAGTAACAAGGATGTGTTAGGCAGAGGAGGCGGAGCTGGGGGGAGTACAGAGATTGCATATTGCATATTCAACTCTTCCAAAGTGGCATCTCTCACGCTCGCTGTCTTCTGCTACAACATCGTAATATACGTCTTGTTTACTGCTTTCTTCTATCAGATAAAAGATGGCAGCAACACAGTGTTGATGAGCCCAGTTCTGTTAATTATTATATATCACATTTTTTCGTAAATCCTCTCTACTCTCAATACTACCCATCTTCTCTCCATTGCTCTTACTTTCTCTGTTTCCTCTTTCTCTAGTTTCAACACTGCGTCTCCTCAGTGTTATCTCCTCGTTACTCTACATAAGCTCTGAGATAACTTCAGTTGGAGATTTTTGTCAATTGTTACAGGATGTTCTCGGTAGCCTTCTTAACTCTTGTTCTCACCTTCCTTGTCTGATGCCTCTTCTTCCCTCCCAGTCTCCCTTATCTGCAAGTTCCTCTCCTGCCTTCACTGTATGCCTCCCCTCAGTCTCTCTTATCTGCAAATTCCTCTCCTACCTTCACTGTATGCCTCCCCTCAGTCTCTCTTATCTGAAAGTTCCTCTCCTGCCTTCAAGGTATGCCTCCCCTCAGTCTCTTATCTGCAAGTTCCTCTCCTGCCTTCACTGTCTGCCTCCACTCAGTCTCTCTTATCTGCAAGTTCCTCTCCTGCCTTCAAGGTATGCCTCCCCTCAGTCTCTTATCTGCAAGTTCCTCTCCTGCCTTCACTGTCTGCCTCCACTCAGTCTCTCTTATCTGCAAGTTCCTCTCCTACCTTCACTGTCTGCCTCCCCACAGTCTCTCTTATCTGTAAGTTCCTCTCCTACCTTCACCGTACTTATTTATTCCATGACTAACTAATTTATGTTCTGCTGTGAGCCAACTCATTATAATTTTAACTCACATTACTCTTGGACTCTGACACTAACAAAATAATTATGTAGGTATACCTATTTGAAACAATGACGCCTTAAATAATCCTTTCTCTCTCCTCCCAAACTCATGTTACTGACACTTCACTTACTACCTACTAAACACTTACACTTTGTTTGTCTCACTCTGAAGTCATGCAAACACACAAACTGAAAAATATATTTTATACTCGACAATGATATTTAAAACATTTTCGCTTCTTCCTCACAACTGAATAAACACTAGGTATATTCCATGGAAAGTGGATGTTATATTTCCATGTTTAGTAATGTCATGGTTAGAAAATTATTATTATTGTACTATTGTTTGAGAGTATAAAAACTCTAGCACCTATAAACTAAGTACAGTAATCAGATTACTTAGATTTATATAAAGAAAATAATCAGTGGAAGTTTCTAGGTTATTCAGCTGCTTAATACATCATTAAGGTCTAATTTAGATTATGAAGCTCAGTTCAGGTCTTTATACTACAGAATGTGAATGTGTTGGAGAATATTCAGAGAAGATGACAAAATTAGTCTCTTATTTAATAAATCTTCCGTGCGTGGAGGCGGCTGACCTATATTGTCTTGAAAGACATTAAATTTCACAAGTTTGTTATAACCTGCCTAGCATAGCCCAGTAGACTTGCTGCAGTGCTCCTGTATGTTATAGCCCAGTAGACCTGCTCCAGTGCTCCTGTATGTTCTTATATTCTTATGTATTTCCACCGATGATGCAGGTATTGCATTGGTCATCTCTACTGCATTTATTCCAAGCTAACAATCTCAACCATCTTAAGATATATAGTGATTGTATAAGATCTTTTAGTGTTCTAAGTGAAACCAAGAAGATAAACTGGACGAAGAAAAATACATCAGGAACCACTCAGAGATTCAAATTTGGGAATAATTACATTGGAAAGCTAACTATTGGTATTTAAAAAAACATAACAGTTACTAGGCATTTATTTGGGGGATTCCCATGCTCTTCCCATATATTTTTATGCTTATAAAATTTTTAATTTCTTACTAAAGTCAATTTATATTTACTTATAAATTAGATAAATACATATATCCCTGTCAAAAAGTTATATTTTTTATTTAAAAAAAAAAAATATGCATTTAGATGACTAGTGATTCATTTAAATATATAATTTTGTTATGTGTAAAAGATAAATGTATTACCAGTAAATAGTAAAATATTTATTTCTCTAGTGAATATTTTATTTCCACAACTTTGAGTCAAACAACGTTAACAGTTTTTTCCCTTCAAACAAAATAACAAATCTTTCAACTTGCTGTGTTGATCTCAACTCACAGGAAGATGATTTATTCTTAATTCAAAACTTCATGATATATGACCATTGAATTTCTTCCACATGTAAACTCTTAACTGTTTACTTCAATGTTCAATATTCATTATTCACAACAACAATTGTCTATACATTTTTCTGGTAAATTACAGTTCACACTAACGTTGAAAAATGTTCACGAGTTGTTTTTATGGATATTAATTGAAGAACAAACTGCAGGTGTGCCAGTTATGCTGCCGAGGTGAGACTGGCACAGTGCCAGACTTAATTGGATTGCTTGTTAGGTGTAAAGCTTATCAAATATACAAGATTTTTTTTGGCAGCGTTTCACTTGTACTTCACCGTTCAAATATACTCTAATTATTAAACCAGAAATTAAAGCAAACTTTTGGTGTATATGTTCTGAGAGATTTAAAGTTGTTTGTGTATATATCACAACAAGTGGCAGGTTCTGAGAGATTTAAAGTTGTTTGTGTATATATCACAACAAGTGGCAGGTTCTGAGAGATTTAAAGTTGTTTGTGTATATATCACAACAAGTGGCAGGTTCTGAGAGATTTAAAGTTGTTTGTGTATATATCACAACAAGTGGCAGGTTCTGAGAGATTTAAAGTTGTTTGTGTATATATCACAACAAGTGGCAGGTTCTGAGAGATTTAAAGTTGTTTGTGTATATATCACAACAAGTGGCAGGTTCTGAGAGATTTAAAGTTGTTTGTGTATATATCACAACAAGTGGCTGGTTCTGAGAGATTTAAAGTTGTTTGTGTATATATCACAACAAGTGGCTGGTTCTGAGAGATTTAAAGTTGTTTGTGTATATATCACAACAAGTGGCAGGTTCTGAGAGATTTAAAGTTGTTTGTGTATATATCACAACAAGTGGCAGGTTCTGAGAGATTTAAAGTTGTTTGTGTATATATCACAACAAGTGGCAGGTTCTAAGAGATTTAAAGTTGTTTGTGTATATATCACAACAAGTGGCAGGTTCTGAGAGATTTAAAGTTGTTTGTGTATATATCACAACAAGTGGCAGGTTCTGAGAGATTTAAAGTTGTTTGTGTAGCACATAGTGTTCAAGAGAGTGACCATATGCCTGATCACATAATTTACATTTAGTTTGATCATCATCTGTGTGTCTCCCAAACTGCCAGAAGTACTTGTAACCAAGCCTAAGCCTGGCCACTACAACATCAGTCAGTCTGTTCACATTGCATGTTGCTCCATAAACATACTTATCTACGTTCATGTTATCATAGTGGGTTATAGATCTACTCAGGCTTCTAACTGCATTCCTATAACAATCATCTTCATTATTTACTTCTCTCCTAATATTATTCCTAATGCTAGACACAGTTATACCAAAGTTATGTTCTACGTTCTCCTTCTGGATACTCTTCTTGGCTAACATATCAACTTTATCATGAAGGAGTAATCCAATGTGTGATGGGATCCATAGCAATTGTACATTAATTCCTTTGTCCCTAATTTTTGAGTATCTATACCTGGCTTCCCCAATGAGCATGTTGTTGGAGTCATTATATGAGCCAAGAGCCTTCAATGATGACATAGAATCAGTAATGATGATAGAGTCAAGCTCAGTGTCATAGGTTAGCTTTAGCGCCAATAGGATTGCAAACAATTCAGTTTGCAGTGTAGACGCCCAGTTGTTAATTCTTATGCCTAACTCAACAAATTTATTATCGTTCGTGTATATATCACAACAAGTGGCTGGTTCTGAGAGATTTAAAGTTGTTCGTGTATATATCACAAGTGGCAGGTTCTAAGAGATTTAAAGTTGTTCGTGTATATATCACAAGTGGCAGGTTCTAAGAGATTTAAAGTTGTTCGTGTATATATCACAACAAGTTGCAGGTTCTGAGAGATTTAAAGTAGTTCGTGTATATATCACAACAAGTGGCAGGTTCTAAGAGATTTAAAGTTGTTCGTGTATATATCACAACAAGTTGCAGGTTCTGAGAGATTTAAAGTAGTTCGTGTATATATCACAACAAGTGGCAGGTTCTAAGAGATTTAAAGTTGTTCGTGTATATATCACAACAAGTGGCTGGTTCTGAGAGATTTAAAGTTGTTCGTGTATATATATATATATATATATATATATATATATATATATATATATATATATATATATATATATATATATATATATATATATATATCACAAGTGGCAGGTTCTCTCGGTATAAACAAAATTCTGTTTTGTTTTTTGTTTTCTGGTTTAAAAATATTAACTTATAAAACTTTCATGAGATTAAACTAACGTAAATACAATTTTTTCTTGAATGAATTTGAAATAGGAATCAGATTTGTCATAATTTGTTGCATCACTCGCTCTCTGTGCCTCCTCACCATCAATTGTGACTGGTTGATGTAACAGAATCAATTACCCTTTTCTAGTTAAAACTATTATTTAATATGTCTTAAAAATATTTCCTTAATAGATTTATAGTTAAAATTTATATGAATATTCACAATATCTACTTAAAACTCTCAGTCAACAGTGTTTCAGAAATTATGATGTATGTGTTCCGGAGACGCAGCCAGACAAGTACATGTTACGTGGTTATTTTGGCGTTGTTGTACCATCTACGACTGAGATATACACCCAGGGTATATATATATATATATATATATATATATATATATATATATATATATATATATATATATATATATATATATTTATTTATATATATATATATATATATATATATATATATATATATATATATATATATATATATATATATATATATATATATATAATGTGCCAAATGTGTAAAACTTGCAATCTTGGCTTAAACAGCAACGCTCATCTTGCCATATAGGACAAGCAAAAATTTGTGTATGCAATAATTTCGCCAAAATCATTCGGAACCTAACGAAAAAAATATATTTCACTGTGTTTGTTTAGTATTAAATTACTATAAATGTTTCTAAAATATATTTAGTTGGATTAGGCTAAAATAAATTGTTCTTGTTATAATAAGGTTAGGTAAGTTTTCTAAGTTCCTTTTGGTGCAAAATTATAAATTTTTACATCAACATTAATGAAAAAAATATATCTTTAAACGTACAAGAGAAAATTTTATAAAGGACTTAATTTTAAATGAGTTCTTGCTAATTGACCAGTTTTACATATTCGGCACGACATATATATATATATATATATATATATATATATATATATATATATATATATATATATATATATATATATATATATATATATATATATATATATATATATATATACATATATATATATATATATTTTATTATTATCACACTGGCCGATTCCCACCAAGGCAGGGTGGCCCGAAAAAGAAAAACTTTCACCATCATTCACTCCATCACTGTCTTGCCAGAAGGGTGCTTTACACTACAGTTTTTAAACTGCAACATTAGCACCCCTCCTTCAGAGTGCAGGCACTGTACTTCCCATCTCCAGGACTCAAGTCCGGCCTGCCGGTTTCCCTGAACCCCTTCATAAATGTTACTTTGCTCACACTCCAACAGCACGTCAAGTATTAAAAACCATTTGTCTCCATTCACTCCTATCAAACACGCTCATGCATACCTGCTGGAAGTCCAAGCCCCTCGCACACAAAACCTCCTTTACCCCCTCTCTCCAACCTTTCCTAGGCCGACCCCTACCCCGCCTTCCTTCCACTACAGACTGATACACTCTTGAAGTCATTCTGTTTCGCTCCATTCTCTCTACATGTCCAAACCACCTCAACAACCCTTCCTCAGCCCTCTGGACAACAGTTTTGGTAATCCCGCACCTCCTCCTAACTTCCAAACTACGAATTCTCTGCATTATATTCACACCACACATTGCCCTCAGACATGACATCTCCACTGCCTCCAGCCTTCTCCTCGCTGCAACATTCATCACCCATGCTTCTCACCCATATAAGAGCGTTGGTAAAACTATACTCTCATACATTCCCCTCTTTGCCTCCAAGGACAAAGTTCTTTGTCTCCACAGACTCCTAAGTGCACCACTCACTCTTTTTCCCTCATCAATTCTATGATTCACCTCATCTTTCATAGACCCATCCGCTGACACGTCCACTCCCAAATATCTGAATACATTCACCTCCTCCATACTCTCTCCCTCCAATCTGATATTCAATCTTTCATCACCTAATCTTTTTGTTATCCTCATAACCTTACTCTTTCCTGTATTCACCTTTAATTTTCTTCTTTTGCACACCCTACCAAATTCATCCTCCAATCTCTGCAACTTCTCTTCAGAATCTCCCAAGAGCACAGTGTCATCAGCAAAGAGCAGCTGTGACAACTCCCACTTTGTGTGTGATTCTTTATCTTTTAACTGCACGCCTCTTGTCAAGACCCTCGCATTTACTTCTCTTACAACCCCATCTATAAATATATTAAACAACCACGGTGACATCACACATCCTTGTCTAAGGCCTACTTTTACTGGGAAATAATTTCCCTCTTTCCTACATACTCTAACTTGAGCCTCACTATCTTCATAAAAACTCTTCACTGCTTTCAGTAACCTACCTCCTACACCATACACTTGCAACATCTGCCACATTGCCCCCCTATCCACCCTGTCATACGCCTTTTCCAAATCCATAAATGCCACAAAGACCTCTTTAGCCTTATCTAAATACTGTTCACTTATATGTTTCACTGTAAACACCTGGTCCACACACCCCCTACCTTTCCTAATATACATATATATATATTTATATATATATATATATATATATATATATATATATATATATATATATATATATATATATATATATATATATATATATATATATATATATATATATATATATATACATACATACATACATACATACATACATACATACATACATACATACATACATACATACATATATACATACATACATACATACGCAGATTAAAGTACTCTTGTCTGATAGTATCCAGTTTACTCAATGATCACTGCTGATGACCTTCAGTAGTCGATACATATAAAGCAGACAGAAGACACTTTAGTTAAAATACATTCAGTAAGTCAGGTTAAAATGTGAATTCTAAAGCGATTGTTTACTTATTAATGCTTATACATAAGATTTTAACACAAATTATGTTGATGCATATAAATGTCTGATTCTGACAACAAAGTGACGTTTCCTGCATTGATTGCTACATTATTTCTTAAAATTGTGAACTAGACTTATTTTTACTTGCTTCGCAATCCGAGAAAGTTATTACCTAATCTCGTAAGCCCAGCCCTCTCTGCTTCCCTGCACCCAGCTAGAGTATAGCTGGGCGGTCATGGGACTTTGATCCATTAATATACATAAATAATGTAAGCATATGCGTATACAGGTTCACGCGTGCGTATACATGCTTACGTGTGCATGTGCATACGTATACTTATGTATGCATAGGCGTATGTACCTGTGTGCATAGGTAGCGTATGTATGTATGCATGAACGTACTTATGTTTACCTATTTGTGTCTGGATGCCCATATGCTTCATAAATTCTGCAAAAAAACGCCTTTACTTTGCAAGTTGCAAAGTCACCTTGCAGGCAGTTCGTTTGGCCAGGTTTTTCTTCATGTTTAACTTACCCAGGATACATTAACATTAAGGCTGATCATATCTTATTATTAAATTTATCAAATTCAGCCAATAAAAATGAAATCTGGAGCTTGGGAATGTTGGTGTCATATTCAGGTGTTAATAACGAGGCTGTATTGATGCCTCGTCTTTATTACTGTTTGTTAAGCTTTCTTTTGTGTCTAGTTAAAGGTCCTCGTGTTGTGTTTATTAGCTGTGCTGACGTTTTTTTTTTCAAAAAAATTTTTGTATTACCAATAATGCTGAATTCGGGTCGTCTTTAAATTTCCTGTTTACCATTTTTATCTTTTCCTTACGTTATCTCTTTAATTATATGTTATCAGTGTCGTCATTTTGGTTAAAATTGATTGAAATTAATAAATACATTAAGGTACATTTTTTTTTCTTTTTTTGCCTATGATCTCCAAAAAAATAAAAGGCTTCGTATCAGTTGATTTTTCTCGATATGTTATCCATTTCGATATTAGGATTTGATGTTACTTGTTCCACATTTCCACCACACTGTTAACATTTGCTAGTTTTATTTAATTTATATTACCGATACCTCAGGGAGATGTAAGAATGTTTAGTAACTGTAGCTGCGGCTCATAGTAATTTATGTATCTAAGTCAATGTTTATTTCATCTCAGATGGTGACTGCTTGTTTGTCTCCAACCTCACACAAGTGGACGAGGTCAAAACTGGAATGGGAGTGTGTGTGTGTGTGTGTGTGTGTGTGTGTGTGTGTGTGTGTGTGTGTGTGTGTGTGTGTGTGTGTGTGTGTGTGTGTGTGGTTGTAGGGGTCGAGTCACAGCTCCTGGCCCCGCCTCTTCACTGGCCGCTACTAGGTCACTCTTCCTGCTCCATGAGATTTATCATACCTCTTCTTAAAGCTGTGTATTGATCTTGCCTCAACTACATCACTTCCCAGACTATTCCACTTTCTGACACTCTGTGACTGAAGAAATACTTCCTAACATCCCTATGATTCATCTGAGTCTTCAACTTCTGACTGTGACACCTTGTTGCTGTGTCCCATCTCTGGAACATTTGTGTGTGCGTGTGTGTGTGTGTGTGTGTGTGTGTACTCACCTATTTGTACTCACCTATTTGTGGTTGCAGGGGTCGAGTCTTAGCTCCTGGCCCCGCCTCTTCACCGGTTGCTACTGGGCCCTCTCTCTCCCCGCTCCATGAGCTTTATCAAACCTCGTCTTAAAACTGTGTATGGTTCCTGCCTCCACTACGTCATTTTCTAGGCTATTCCACTGCCTTACAACTCTATGACTGAAGAAATACTTCCTACTATCTCTCTGACTCATTTGTGTCTTCAACTTCCAATTGTGGCCTCTTGTTTCTGTGTCCCCTCCCTGGAACATCCTGTCTTTGTCCACCTTGTCTATTCCAAGCAGTATTTTATATGTCGTTATCATGTCTCCCCTGACCCTCCTGTCCTCCAGTGTCGTCAGGCCGATTTCCCTTAATCTTTCTTCATAGGACATTCTCCTTAGCTCTGGAACTAACCTTGTCGCAAACCTTTGTACTTTCTCTAGTTTCTTGACGTGCTTTGTCAAGTGCGGGTTCCAAACAGGTGCTGCATACTCCAGTATGGGCCTGACATACACGGTGTACAGTGTCTTGAATGATTCCTTACTAAGGTATCGGAATGCTGTTCTCAGGTTTGCCAGGCGCCCATATGCTGCAGCAGTTATCTGATTGATGTGTGCTTCCGGAGACATGCTCGGTGTTATACTCACCCCAAGATCTTTCTCCTTGAGTGAGGTTTGCAGTCTTTGGCCACCTAGCCTATACTCGGTCTGTGGTCTTCTGTGCCCTTCCCCTATCTTCATGACTTTGCATTTGGCAGGATTAAATTCGAGAAGCCATTTGCTGGACCAGGTGTCCAGTCTGTCCAGGTCTCTTTGAAGTCCTGCCTGGTCCTCATCAGATTTAATTCTCCTCATTAACTTCACATCATCTGCAAACAGGGACACTTCTGAGTCTAACCCTTCCGTCATGTCGTTCACATATACCAAAAATAGCACTGGTCCTAGGACCGACCCCTGTGGGACCCCGCTCGTCACAGGTGCCCACTGTGATACATCATTACGTACCATGACTCGTTGTTGCCTCCCTGTCAGGTATTCTCTGATCCATTGCAGTGCCCTTCCTGTTATATGCACCTGATGCTCTAGCTTCTGCACTAATCTCTTGTGAGGAACTGTGTCAAAGGCCTTCTTGCAGTCCAAGAAGATGCAATCAACCCACCCCTCTCTCTCGTGTCTTACTTCTGTTATTTTATCATAAAACTCCAGAAGGTTTGTGACGCAGGATTTGCCTTCCGTGAATCCGTGCTGGTTGGCATTTATACTCTTGTTCCGTTCCAGGTGCTCCACCACTCTCCTCCTGATAATCTTCTCCATAATTTTGCATACTATACACGTCAATGACACAGGTCTATAGTTTAGTGTGTGTGTGTGTGTGTGTGTGTGTGTGTGTGTTAATGGGAGAGAGAGAGAGAGAGAGAGAGAGAGAGAGAGAGAGAGAGAGAGAGAGAGAGAGAGAGTTGGGGAAGGAGAGGTGAGAGATGCAGACAGACTGACAGTTGCTAGCTGGGGGCTGTCATTCCTACTGTACACTGGTTCTAGTGTTGGCTGCTTCTGGATAAAGGGTCAACTAGCATGTACTAGGTAGAGGTTAGAGTCAGTACCAGCTGCCTATAACAACCATATAACAATATTAAAATAACTGCCAAACCAGAAAATCTCTATGTCAAAAATATTTAAAAAGTCACATTTATTCCCTGGCTATTGTAAATTCTTAAAAATTTTACACTATGTATTTGGAAAGATCATGAAAACGTAAAACGAAAAATTTGCTACTCCTTTTTACTCAGTAAAAAACCTAAACTACTTGAAGCATCTTAAAATCCTTAAATTTATTTATTTGAAACGCAGACGAGGCTGGGAGAACGTGGTTCAAAATCTTCACACTGAAATAAATCCTTATAAAAAATTTGTGGCATTTTAGACTGTGCACGAAACCTCACTGGACGAGATAACGTAGTACGTATAATGATTGCAAGACTTTTCAACGTCCTTCTGTCGAACATAAGAAATAAGACGAGAAATTCCTAACTGTGAAGAGCGACACAAACAACCTCATTGATCACACTGTCAACAGGTGATTGTTTAACTGCAGCAGAATGAACCACCAACAGTAGTTTAGTCTGCCTTCTCCTCTACGATCTTTTTTCCTCATCCTGCTTCCTTCGTTTCTTAATTTTCTCCTTCACCTCTTTCTTCCACCTGAGTGATGCTGTGGGCTTATGAATCTTAACGACTTGTGCAGCCATAAACTTTCTTGACTGTGTTGTCCATCTCTCTCACTCCCATCATTCCTTCATACTTCCATCCTTCATACTCCATTTCCTTTCCCTACCATCCTCTCCATAACCCATTATTCCCAGTATCTTTTTTCAAATCTTTCGTCCCTCTCTAACCTAACTTTCATCCCTTCTTCACACATGTTCTTTTTATCTCTAGCTATTTTTTTCTTCCCACATTCACAACCTTCCTCCTTGTCACCTGCTCCACCATCTCTAGTATCTTCACTATTATTCTCTCTTGATATTACTGTTATTGTATTGCTTCACTCTCACACACACTGCTTGACACAGGTTCCAGTGT
>NC_091340.1:28325591-28360270 GCF_038502225.1 Cherax quadricarinatus | reverse complement strand
TGGACGTTTTAGGACTGAAGCCGGGTGGGCTGACTGCCTGGTCCCGGCACATATACGGCTCGGTTGTCAGTTTGTGTAGGCCGTGAAAGCTGAGTGTAGATACTAAACTATTGGATGTCTAACTCTAACTTAGCTTATACTTATTAGTTTATACGTATAATCAGTAGTATTTTTAGCCTATGGAGGCTTCATTACTAGATTAGTTTTACAATTTATGAGTGTATAAGGAAATGTGACAATGCCGAGTAGGCATATGTGAGGCCACTGCTATCCTCTTCCTTTCCCCATCCCTCCCACACACACACACTTAGGGACGTCTAGTGGTTCGGGAATCAGCCAGTCCCGCGATTTTCCACGCCCTTCCGTGTCTTCATTGATTAATTCTTCGGTCTTATTATGCTGTTGAAAATAATGACGAAATATTTATAGAAAATGCAAATGCTTGATTAAAAAAAATAAAATATGAGACTTGATAGTACTTGCGGCACTTCCCACTGGCATACTTTGGTCTCTGACCAGAACTCTTGGATAAGTTCAGTAACCCAAAGTATGCTAACTGAACCTGACATGTCATTATTAAAATCAGCCAGAACTGCAACAGTTAGACGAGTCTCACATACAGTAAAAATCTTTAGTACAGTCAACTACATGCTACACGCTGGACCAAGTGTCATGATCACCAGCAAACAGATAACCTTCATCAAATGCATGTGCATAACCTTAAACCTACGTAGTCTCACAGTGATTGTTCTTATCAACAGAGGTTGGCTACATATACACATATTAGGCCTAAAATATGCAACTAGTTGCTCGTGTTTATGACGAGTGACTTTGTAAACCACAAAGTCACTCTGAAGCACAAGTCTGCAGTATAGCAAACAAGATGCACTAATCGTAGCTTCACCAACTACCTGTTAACTGGGACAAGAGGACATCCTGGAATCAAACATAACTTCAATGGTCATTGTTCTGGCATGAAGACAGTTTAACTTCGTTTTGGCCATCTGGAAACCAAGGCAAAAAACGTATATGTTGTCCCAAGACCAATATTGTATCCAGAAGATGCAAGGGTAAAGGATAAAGTGAAATTCACAGACGTAAACAATGAGAACAAGAGAGGAAGGATAAAATGGATCATCCTATAAGGGATAAAACTTTTCCATACCACGGGTGGGGATAGAACCCACGATCAGAGAGTCTCAAAACTCCAGACCGTCGCGTTAGCCACGGTGTAGAAATATACCTAGTTGGGTGAATCTTATTGTGGCTAGCTGGTCCAGTGGCTAACGAGACGGTCTGGAGTTTTGAGACTCTCTGATCGCGGGTTCAATCCCCGCCCGTGGTATAGTTTGTTTGCAATCGTGTCATTACGATTTCGTGAGTCATAAAACTTTTATTAATGACAACAAAGATATGATAGTGAAATATTAAAGACAGCTTCAAGGAGCTGGTAAACAAGCTAAGGAATGCAACTCACATTTCAGAAAACTCCAAGAGGATTGGAAGATACTACTGACACTCAGTTTTCATCAAGAATTTGAATATTTCTTTTAGGCCATAAATATACTATAGACTCAAACATCATTTCAGGATACACAAATAACCCGCACATAAAAGAGAGAAGCTTACGACGACTGGCTCCTCCTCCTTATTCCCCACTACTACCACTACCACTACTACTACCTCTACTACTACTACTACTACTACTACTACTACTACTACTACTACTACTACTACTACTACTACTACTACTACTACTACTACCACCACCACCACCACCTCTTCCTGTCTATATATAACCTTCCTGCTCCACTTCTGGTTAATGTGACTTTGTAAATGGTCCAAGTCGGACCGAAACGTCGTCGTAAGCTTCTCTCTTTTATGTGCGGGTTATTTGTGTATCGTTCCAGTCACGGTATTGTGCCTGTTTTTGTTAATCATTTCAGGATTTCTCAGAGCCACTAAAATAATGCTTTACAGCAAAGATGACAAATAACAATGACAGATTTAATAAATGTAACTGAACAAGGGCTGGAAACGAAATTTTTTAGTATATAGAATCACAGTGTTTAAAAAATGGTATCTGGTAGACAAGTTCGACATGGATTTTGAAGGTCTGGAAGACAAAATATAGAGGAAATATCAACCGACTTTGTGAAAATTTTCAACTTTCTAACACAAATTCAAAATGTTGCCCAGTTCATAAAATGTCCAATAAATCATACCCATTTTATACGTAAACTCTTTAATTAAACCAAGTCTTTAAAACTAACTCCAACCAATGTTTCGCAAATCCCCAATTAGCATACAAAGTATCAGAGTCTTCAACATAAACTCAAAATCCAACGAACACAAATACAGATCCCTATTTTCACACTTTAATCTTAAATTCCACAAACACACAAAACCCATCCAAAACCCAACAAAAGTACAGCACCTATTAAGTCTAACAAAACCTGTTAGACTCCTACAAACTCGCCCTACAAAGCGTTCTCAGTTTACATCCTCAAAATTCTCCCTCATCTTAACTCGCCATCAGAATCGATTTGCCCCAACCCAACACTCCTCTTTACCCATTAACATTGATAAGGACAGCTGCATCATTGCAGCTATTGAATGGCAATATTCTCCCTCGTCAGGACCCGAGATAGTGTTAATTACTAACAATAACTAGCAAAGAGGTTGTTTAGCAGTTTGTGGTATCAGGCAACGCTCTTGTCCTTCACCTCGAATAAAAACTTTATTAACTTTACAGACATATATAAAAAAAATAGCTTTTAAAGGGGTTGACCAGTAAGCCAGCTGAAGTCCTGGGTTTTATAGCCAAAAGCTGCAGCTGCGGGTCATCATGTAACTGAAAACCCGCGTCTGGAAGCACTTGTCCTGTTTCCTGACAAACCTTAACTAAATTAGACACATGTGCAACATTTAGGTATCTGTTTGTAGACGTTTCGCCAACCAGTGGCTTTATCAATACAAATTCAAGGACATAAATGGAAGACGGTAGAATTATATACGGAAGATGAGGTAATCAGTCCCTCAACCTTGGAGTTGGTGTGAAGAACACCGTAGTACTGAGGAATCTGGACCACAGGAAAGAATGCTTGGGAAGTTAGCCATATATTACAAATGTTATTGCCTGTGCTTCCACTTATTTTATTACCCTCTTATTCCATTTACCTTTATTCCATTCATGGGAACATCTCGCTCTCCTTCTCACAGAAAACATTGAAAAATAAAAAATGTAATTCTATTACCGAAGTACCAACAATTTCGTGTTTTGGTGATTTGCATTTCCGGTTGAACAGCTGAGGGTTGTGAAATATGTGACGAGTGTAAATGTTGCAGTCTGAATAGTGCAAGGAGAGTGTATCACTGCCTCTGTAGTGCTGGGAGAGTGTACCACAAATCTGTGTAGTGCAGGGAGAGTGTACCACAAATCTGTGTAGTGCAGGGAGAGTGTACCACAAATCTGTGTAGTGCAAGGAGAGTGTACCACAAATCTGTGTAGTGCAGGGAGAGTGTACTATCTGTGTAGCGCAGAGAGAGTATAACCATCTGTGCAGTGCAGAGATATACTCCATATAAAATATTTCTCAAAATCATGAATATTAGACAAAGTTTAGACGTTCAAATTGTTCCCAAAGGATATGGGGTAAAAATGATGAGCGAATTTAGTAAATAGCAAGGATGCCGTACGCGCTTATAAGGAACATTGTGCCAGCATCCAAGGTCTCTGAATATTCGTGCTTTTAGCAATAAATATACACATATATTATTGGTTGGTTTAGCTTTGTAAAATTGCAGGATATAATTAATACTATCCTACCTAATGAGGATCTTTCTAGGAAAATCAGAGCACAGAACTATGTCAATTCTTAGACCACGTCACAAGCGCAAGGTATCTAAGCTCTGTAGAGCTCTGTAGACCTGAGAATAATGGAACACGTAATCACGACAAAAAAAAAAAAATGAAATTTCCTGGGCATAGGCAGGAACAGAGTGAAAAATTGCAGACTATTTCTCACGTTAATCACCCGAATGAGAGGACACAGCTGGATGCTCGACACAGAGAGTTACAGAGGCACTGGGAAGCACTGATGCCATGTTGGGTTGTGATGATATCTTACGTCCCAGGATGTGAGGCAGTATATATACCCAGTAGTAATTCCATAATTTTAAAAGAGGTGGACCAGTAAAGCCAGCGGAAGGCCTCGGTCAGATGACCAAAAGCTCCAACTGCAGGTCATCATATGATTAAAACCCGCGTCAGGAAGCACTTGTCCTAACGTAACGTATGAGGGAGTAGAGGTTAGTTGTAAACAAGTGTTAAGTGTAGCTGTTATATAGCTAAGAGTCTAGAATACTCACATCAACCCTGTAAATTTAAATAAGTAATTTTTAGAGTGTGAGGAGATGTATTCACTTAAATAAATCTAAGTAATAAAATAGAAAAAATATAACGCTAGCAATGGAAGATAATCATGAGAGACATTCAGTGGCTGAGAAAAATACAGTAATTTATCTCATTTAAAAAAAAAGTGTTGAGCATTCAGAAATTTAAAATTTAAATCCATCTCGTGAAATTCATTTGGCGGAAAATTTTACGTTAAATTAATGAACTTCTGGTTAAAAGTGTTGTTATGTCAGCAGGTTTAAGTAATTGAGTCAAAGTCAGTTACGATTATAGTTTCAATTGCTTTTCCAGGTTTTTAATTACAATTACCTGACCAGAAAAATAACCAATTACAATTACTTGACGTTCTGTAATTTTTTTCAATTACATCAAGTTTTACTAATGTTGAAATCATTGTTAAATGTTGGAAATAATAAACATTTTACCTCGTGTTTTACTTCTCAATGTAATCACCTGAACAGTACACCACAATACCATTAATTACATTTTCACCCTGAGTAAAATTTGCATAATATTTAAGCTAAATCTGCCAAAGATCCAGCAAGAATATTTATAACTAAATAAACATCGTTTAACATGTTCTTTACTGTGTTAAATCTAAGACTTAATGTTTAATATTTTTTCTGACTCAGTACAATTGAAAGAAAGTTGCAATGAATTATTGCAGAAAGTTGCAAATGGGTTATTTCACGTTGCATGATATATTAATGATAAATATATTAATGATAATAATAATATTAATGGTACACAGTGATCATAATTTTCTGGGTATTAATTAGTCAGGTAAAGCTCCTGGATAAAAAAAATAAACACTGAGTGTGTAGGGGTTTAAACTAGTGGCGAGTGAGTCGTGAGTTCCGTGGATTGTTTGCATTCGTTTTATTACGATTTCGTGAGCCGAGTTCGTAGAAGGTTACAGGTTCTCGCTGCGCCCCACTGGGAGTAAGTCAGATCCTGTCTCTGGCTGCGCTGGCTTTGTAATCCACATTTTCTCTTGGTTCTTCATAGGCAGCATCTCTGGAGGAAAATCCCTCCAACAGGCCATGGGATCTTCGTTGAATGGAGCACAATCCTCTTGTAAGTACAGTGGACCCCCGCATAACGATTACCTCCGAATGTGACCAATTATGTAAGTGTATTTATGTAAGTGCGTTTGTATGTGTATGTTTGGGGGTCTGAAATGGACTAATCTACTTCACAATATTTCTTATGGGAACAAATTCGGTCAGTACTGGCACCTGAACATACTTCTGGAGTGAAAAAATATCGTTAACCGGGGGTCCACTGTAATCTTTTTTTATACCTTGTTCTAGTTCATCAGTGGGTGATTTATGTTTGTCTCCAGCTGAAGAGAGCAGAAGGTGGAGCCTCTTAGCTGGATTTGCTTAGACTCAGATGATTTAGGTTTTTGGTCCATTTCACGCCCTGTTATTTTCATTCTCAGATATGAATTAAAGTGTAATGAACCATTCTCAATGCTAAATAATAATCCACTTGGAGATAGCTCAAGAGACTGAGTGATCTGAAGAGGATCCCAGAAGGGGGTCGAAATATAAAGCTCAATTAATCTCTTGAGTTTCTGTGGGTTATTACTGATTATTATTATGATCATGGGGGAGCGTTAAACCCATAGGATTACACAGCGTCTGTGTGTGTGTGTGTAGGGGGGATGGAAGGCATTCAGGCCCAGTTTAGGGAACTGGAGCACAGATCCAATTCCCTAGATCAAGATCCCCTCACCAGCGTCAAGGAACCTCCCCGGAGAGGGGGTTATTACCGAGCATTCTCAGATATGCTAACAGAAAAAAGATTATGATGTAACAATGCACCTATTCTGTGTCTTATGGAATCCAGTCCAACTTTTAAGTCTTCCAGTTACTGCTTCATGCGTGATTTTTGGCTGCTGTTTCACGGTAGACAATGTCAGAATCTACTAACTGCTACAGGGTTTGGACCAATAATTACTCTTCCAGTTGTTGAGGCTGATTATCAGTTATCAAAATTATCAATTATCAAAAACTTATTGTATCTTATTGTTGCAATTTCCTTTAAAGAAAGTTTTCTGTTTTTTCTCCTCTCCACTCAAACATTTTTATATCCTTACGGAACTGACTTGATCAATAATAACTGTGAATTCCATCTTGTTACATTTGGAGATTGCAAGTAAATTCGTTACCGCTGGAGGAATTGTGGAGTAGAAGTTAATCTTCGAATTGAATTCACAAGAGATGTTTTTGAGTTGCTGAAGAACATTGAAATACAACCTGGGAAGAGGCACGCTGCAGACAGCATACAAGAAGAAATATCTGGCAGCAAACTATACCACGGGTGGTGTTAGAACCCGCGATCAAAGTCACAAAACTACAGACCGTCGCGTTAGCCACTGGGCCAGCAAACAAACCATACCCGTGGTATGGTTTGTTTGCAGTCGTGGCATTACGATTTCGTGAGTCATCTGGCAGTATCACGTCAAGCATATCATCGAAAGCAAAACTAGCTAACCTCAAATCTGCTTTCTAGAACTTTAAAAAATATCCTTACTGAACAGTATTCACTGTACTATGTTCACCTTTGGAGTTTGACCCAACAGCCAGGAGCCAATAGTTGAACGAAGAAAATGTAAAATTTCCAACGGTTCACAGAGATTGATACCAAAGGTAAAGGAACCGAGTTCTAAAGGAGATTCAAATTATATATATTTGGATCGTTTTCCTGTGTTATTCACTTGAGAAGTGATCCCCAGATATCTGTGACCACAGCCAAGGGTATAGCCAGTCAACTAGGTTACAATGTTAGAAGACACAGAGAGCTTAGCCTGACTCCTGAAGAAGAGATGATAGTGTGATACGACACTGACATATAAATGCTAAGGGAATTACATATACTCAGGGAAGGTTCCTTGATGTTGGTGAGGGGCTTTTGATATAGGGAATTGGATCTGTGCTCCAGTTCCCCGAATTAAGCCTGAATGCCTTCCACAAACCCCTCCCCCCCAGGCGCTGTATAATCCTACGGGTTTAGCGCTTCTCGATTACAATAATAATAATCTGTAAAAGATGTGATTAGAGATAGCCAGGATGACCCGATGAGTTGTTGTGACGTGTGAAACGTGTATATGATAGGTTTCTGGAGGCAACAGATACGTGACGTAGGTTGAGTAAAGAAGTGGGACCATGAGGTGAGATTCGACTTGAACACCTGCAAAATTATACAAGTTCACAGCCTCGTTCACTCTTGTACGTTCCTTGTACCTCTCTTCATGATCAAGTTTAGCTTTCTGGTTCTCTTGGGGAGTGTTGTCGCTGGATAAGGGAATTTATTCAACAATTCTTGTCCCACGTTCCCTCCAGGCTTTCTAATTCATACTTATAGTGAAACTACCCTTTCCACTCCTCCTCTTCCTTCTTATCCTTTTCAGTTTTCTCTTCTTCGCCTTCCTACTTGCTTTTACCCCATTTCTCCTTATTCCCTTCTGTAATTCCGATTTTTCAATCTCTCGTAAGTGAACACATAGAGGAAATTAATTTTTTTTTTTGTAAAAAGAGGAATTGAAGTTTGTGTTCACGTGTACCTAAGCGAAATTAAATTTCTGCTCTTTATAGATTATTGCTTAAATTGTGAGTTTTGTGTATGTTGACTGAAATTGAGTCTCGGACGTTAGTAAAATGATATTGTGTTCCGTGTACATAGATAGGTTCAAATTTAACACTAGAATAACGCCGTATTTTGTGGATTCACGAACTCCGTGTCTGGCAAAGTTACTTATTTAAGAAGTCAATATACCTTAGGTTATTAACGTTGTTTAGTCACCATGGCTAGAGTATGGATGGTCAGTGACCGATCAGAATTGGGTAAAATACGTTTTGGCAAATTATCTGTTTTTACATAATGTGTTAAGCCAGGGAAAGGCTTCGATCAGATGACCAAAAGCTCCAGCTATGGGTCATCATATTACTAAGACCCGCGCCAGGAAACAACTCGTCCTGTTTCCTGACAAACCTGCCTAACCTAACCTCTGATATTTTCAGAATATTTTTAGATTTCAACTGACAACTTCAGCAGATGTTCTCACCTAACAACCGTGCTTAAAATTACATTTACTGGAAGTCTCTAAGTTTGGGTGGTGTCGAGCCTCCGTCGCACAGAGAATCTTCATTTTTAAGTATTTTGTATCTGATGTGGTTAGTTGAGGCTGCACACTAAACACTAAACCAGGTACATGAATGTGACTCAGTGAGTGTGAGTATGTTTATGGGTGGGAGGGTGAGGCTGTTGGGGTAGATTTAGAGAACAGTCTGGTTTAAGTGCCTGTTGGAGTAATTGAATGTCGGTGGAAGTACATGTGAGAATGACCTAGGGTGGTTAGGTTAGGTAAGGTTAGTCAGGAAATTAGACAAGTGTTTCCTTACCCGGGTCTTGACCTTTCACTGATTTACTGGTGGATTAGAGCGTAAGTTGTAATAATTTAGGGTAGTTAGAAGCATTCAGTGTGTGTGAGAGTGGCAGCTGAAAACGAGAATGGGTGGGATTACAGGATGAATTAACTTTGGATTTTGGAATAATTGAAAATGGAGAAGCCACAGTATATATAACAATTGGGATTGACAGAGGTTAGTTTATGATACGATGATTCAGCATCATGATAATAGATGTTATAATGACTCAGGATTGTAGTAGTTAACAATAATACAGGGATTGATGATAGTGGTAGTACAGAAGAAAAAGATGGTATAGCATGTGAAGATAGTTGTAACTAATACTACTGTAGTTAAGGATGGTGGTAATCAATGCTACAATGTATGAGAAACGAATTAAATAATGAAATGAGAAAGGAATAGAGGAACGATTAAAGAGGAAGGGCCGTAGAAGGGTGAGGACAAGAAATGTAAGAAGGATGGACTGGAGTTAGAGAGGGAGAGAGGGGGAAAGAGAGAAACAATTGCATACTACACGAAAATGAAAATACCGAGACACGGATTGAGAAGGGGAAAAAGATAAGATTTTGGAGAAGGGAAGAAGAAGGAAAGACTGAAAAACAATAACATGTTTTTGAGCAAGTACACAGGGAAAGTGTGAAGCTGAGGGGAGTGGAGACACCCAGGGAAAAATAGTGAAGGTGCTAGATTGGACGGTGACAGTAAACCTCTCAGTGATAATTAGTTGAATGCCAGAGGTGACTCAGCCTCGTAATCAACACCGTAATCAACCTGGTATAACATTTTGACTTACAGCGTTCTATGTTTGCTTGATATTGGAATGATAACGGTATATATACATGTATATATATATATATATATATATATATATATATATATATATATATATATATATATATATATATATATATATATATATATATATATATATATATATATATATATATACATATATATATATATATATATGCTCTGGCTGGTAACCCCTTTTCCTGTACTAATTACTAAAAAGAATAATAATAAGAAAATTGATCAAGTGGGAAGTCTGGATGTGATTGGATGTTGTGCGAATGATAAGAAAGAGATGATTGTGGATGTTATGAATGAGAAGAAGCTGGATGTCCTGGCTTTAAGTGAAACAAAGCTGAATGGGGTGGGAGAGTTTCAGTGGAGAGGAATAAATGGGATTAGGTCAGGGGTTTCAAATAGAGTTAGAGCTAAAGAAGGAGTAGCAATAATGTTGAAGGATAAGCTATGACAGGAAAAGAGGGACTATAAATGTATGAATTCAAGGATTATGTGGAGTAAAATAAAGGTTGAATGTGAGAAGTGGGTTATAGTAAGCGTATATGCACATGGGGAAGAGGAGAGAGAGAGATTTTGGGAAATGTTGAGTGAATGCGTGGGGAGTTTTGCATTGTTAAAATCTCTAGTAAGGCTGATGCATGCAGGGGATGAGATGAAAAGCTGTAAGCCTTCTCCCTGAAATCTGGCTGCCTTGGATCAACGTCTAGCGCAAGCTGGACTCCAAGGTATTGGTCCAGTGTGGTGAGAATGGTAATGCACTGCGTACCTTGTTCTAAGGTTCGTAGGTTCGAGTCTCCTTCAGCCAGAGATCAGTTATATATATATATATATATATATATATATATATATATATATATATATATATATATATATATATATATATATATATATATATATGTCGTGCCGAATAGGTAAAACTGGTCAATTAGCAAGAACTCGTTTAAAATTAAGTTCTTTCTAAAATTTTCTTTTATAGGTTTAAAGACATATTTTTTCATTAATGTTAATGTAAAAAAAAAATTTATTTTACACAAAAAGAAACTTAGAAAACTTACCTAACCTTGCTAAAACAAGCGCAATTTATTTTAGCCTAACCCAACTAAATATATTTTAGATACGTTTACTGTAGTGTAAAGCACCCTTCTGGCAAGACAGTGATGGAGTGAATGATGGTGAAAGTTTTTCTTTTTCGGGCCACCCTGCCTTGGTGGGAATCGGCCAGTGTGATAATTAAAAAAAAATAAAAAACGTTTACAATAATTTAATACCAAACAAACACAGTTAAATATATTTTTTTCATTAGGTTCAGAATGATTTTGGTGAAATTATTGCATACACAAATTTTCACTTGTCCTATATGGCAAGATGAGCGTTGCTATTTAAGCCACGATAGCAAGTTTTACATATTCGGCACGACATATATATGTCAATGACAACACTGCGACTAGCCGGGGGATCGAACCTGTGATGTTTTAGCCCGCATCATGGTGAGCGAAAATTCAAGACTCTAAATCCCTGGACCATACAATCCTACAAAGATCACGCATCCAGCAGAGCTAGGTGTTGTACCGTGATCCGAGGACATACGATGGTGTACTCACCTACTTGTACTCGCCTAGTTGTGGTTGCAAGGGTTGAGTCATAACTCCTGGCCCCGTCTCTTCACTGACCGCTACTGGGTCACTCTCCCTGCACCATGAGCTTTATCATACCTCTACGTAACGCTATGTATGGATCCTACCTCCACTACATCGCTTCCCAAACTATTCCACTTCCTGACTACTCTGTGGCTGAAGAAATACATCCTAACATCTCTGTGATTCATCTAAGTCTTCAAATTCCAACTGTGTCCCCTTGTTACTGTGTCCAATCTCTGGAACATCCTGTCTTTGTCCACCTTGTCAATTCCTCTCAGTATTTTGTATGTCGTTATCATGTCCCCCCTATCTCTCCTGTCCTCCAGTGTCGTCAGGTTGATTTCCCTTAACCTCTCCTCGTAGGACATACTCCTTAGCTCTGGGACTAGTCTTGTTGCAAACCTTTGCACTTTCTCTAGTTTCTTCACGTGCTTGGCTAGGTGTGGGTTCCAAACTGGTGCCGCATACTCCAATATGGGCCTAACGTACACGGTGTACAGGGTCCTGAATGATTCCTTATTAAGATGTCGGAATGTTGTTCTGAGGTTTGCTAGGCGCCCATATGCTGCAGCAGTTATTTGGTTGATGTGCGCTTCAGGAGATGTGCCTGGTGTTATACTCACCCCAAGATCTTTTTCCTTGAGTGAGGTTTGTAGTCTCTGGCCCGCAAGACTGTACTCCGTCTGCGGTCTTCCTTGCCCTTCCCCAATCTTCATGACTTTGTACTTGGTGGGGATGAACTCCTGGAGCCAATAATTGGACCAGGTCTGTAGCCTGTCCACATCCCTTTGTAGTTCTGCCTGGTCCTCGTCAGATTGAATTCTTCTCATCAACTTCACGTCATCTGCAAACAGGGACACTTCGGAGTCTATTCCTTCCGTCATGTCGTTCACAAATACCAGAAACAGCACTGGTCCTAGGACTGACCCCTGTGGGACCCCGCTTGTCACAGGTGCCCACTCTGACACCTAGCCACGTACCATGACTCGCTGCTGTCTTCCTGACAAGTATTCCCTGATCCATTGTAGTGCCTTCCCTATTATCCCTGCTTGGTCTTCCAGCTTTTGCGCTAATCTCTCATGTGGAACTGTGTCAAACGTCTTCTTGCAGTCCAAGAAAATGCAATCTACCCACCCCTCTCTCTCTTGTCTTACTGCTTGCACCCTGTCATAGAACTCCAGTAGGTTTATAACACAGGATTTCCTGTCCCTGAAACCGTGTTGGCTGTTGTTGATAAGTTCATTTCTTTCTAGGTGTTCCACCACTATTCTCCTGATAATCTTCTCCATGACTTTGCTTACTATACATGTCAGTGACACTGATCTATAGTTTAGCACTTTATGTCCTTCTCCCTTTTTTTAAAAACTGGGACTACATTTGTGTTTTGGGGGGGAGGGGGATGGATAGAAGACTAGTGCTCATATAGTTTCCAAGAAGGAACGAATGAAAGAAAAAAAAGTAGTGCCATTACCACACATCGCCTCTGCACCGCTTGCAGGTGATTGAGTAAAAAAAAGCTAAAGGAGAAGGAAACCAATCTGGTGTAAGACGTGAGCACATTTGTCAGTGAGGACGCTGCTGACTGCTGGAAGAGAGGGAGGACTGGTGCTCGTGGAGTCCCCCAGCAACGGGTGAACCGCACGTAAAGTAGCCCTGCAACACTATTTTGTTGTCTTGTGATGGAAGGAGGATTGCTGCTGTGAGAGAGCGGCAACACTGTGTGTCGGAGTTTACCAAGACTTACCTAAGAACTTACAGAGCAACACTAGTTGTACCATTATTACTGACCACTACATTACCGCACGAGGTGCACCATTAACACTGAACACTACAATGTAACCCTATTAACAGTGAATCCTACCGTAGAACACTAGGTGTGTCATTAACACTCAACTACACCCACTATATTAAAACACACAGTAGTCAACTCACTACTACTAAACCCACTGTATTAAACCACAAGCTAGTCTAGTCACTGCAGCTCACAGCGTATTAAAACAACAGTTGCCAGATCACTTCTGTCAAAATATAAAATGGATATTCTTGACAAGAGACTCTCGCCACACCTCATATATAAACTAAGCTACATCTGTCAACATTTGACAAATATAAGAGGACATATCGACATCATTTATTTTCCAAGAAGGAAATTGATAAGTTTAAACTGTTCGTGATCACTGGAGTTGTGGCGTTTACGCCGCTCCGCATCTGCTGGTACGAAAAAATGTAATTGATGAGACTAGTAGCCGGGAAGCATCGTCAGAGACTGTACTACTGGGAACAATGATCCTGCAGGTTGACCAGTAGTAGCCGGGAAGTATTGTCAGAGACTGTACCACTGGGAACAATGATCCTGCAAGTTGACCAGTAGTAGCCGGGAAGTATCGTCAGAGATTGTACCACTGGGAACAATGATCCTGCAAGTTGACCAGTAGTAGCCGGGAAGTATTGTCAGAGATTGCACCACTGGGAACAATGATCCTGCAGGTTGACCAGTAGTAGCCGGGAAGTATTGTCAGAGATTGTACCACTGGGAACAATGATCCTGCAGGTTGACCAGTAGTAGCCGGGAAGTATTGTCAGAGACTGTACCACTGGGAACAATGATCCTGCAAGTTGACCAGTAGTAGCCGGGAAGTATCGTCAGAGATTGTACCACTGGGAACAATGATCCTGCAAGTTGACCAGTAGTAGCCGGGAAGTATTGTCAGAGATTGCACCACTGGGAACAATGATCCTGCAGGTTGACCAGTAGTAGCCGGGAAGTATTGTCAGAGATTGTACCACTGGGAACAATGATCCTGCAGGTTGACCAGTAGTAGCCGGGAAGTATTGTCAGTGACTGTACCACTGGGAACAATGATCCTGCAAGTTGACCAGTAGTAGTCGGGAAGTATTGTCAGAGATTGTACCACTGGGAACAATGATCCTGCAAGTTGACCAGTAGTAGTCGGGAAGTAGTGTCAGAGATTGCACCACTGGGAACAATGATCCTGCAAGTTTTCCCGTGTTGAGCAGTTACTAATGAACTTAACACAAATAACCCACACACAGGAGAGAGAGAAGCTTATGACGACACTTCAGTTCGGCTTGGACTATTTACAAGTCACACTAACGCACGAAGGTGAGGGAGCCAGTATACTTAAGTGAGGGGAACATGGACGGGATAAAGAGAGGAAGAAGGAGGTGGAGAAGTAGGGGTAGAGTTAACGCTGGTAGTAGCAGCAGCAGCAGCAGCAGTAGTAGTAGTAGTAGTAGTAGTAGTAGTAGTAGTAGTAGTAGTAGTAGTAATAGTAGTAGTAGGTAATTATTAATTTATTCACTCAAAGGAATATTTTTGATAAGTCTTGGGGACAGGTAGACGGTCAGGCAGAAGAAAAATAAATCGAGAAGGCCAGGTAGGGAAGAGGAAAGTAAGTGGTTAAGTTCACTTGATAAAAGAAGTGGAAAAGAGAGTAAAAAAATATTTTACATATATATAACTCAACATAACATTTCACTTGTGTTCTAATGAAAAAAAAACTGTGTTGTGTTCAACACAGTTTTTCCATTAACTTGCATTTGTGCAATAAACACAATAAATTTTGCATATATTGAAAATAAAAGTGTAGGTTGCAAGCAACATCAGATGTCGCTAATTTTGTATATATCACCGGGGTAATATTTTCCTCAGGGTAATGTAATATTTCTATCAGAGATATATTACAAAAATATCTTTAACTTATAATCGGATGAAATAGATTTTAATATTGAAGACTGAAGCTACTACCCATGTGAATGTGATCACATGGCTACACTACCACCCATGTGAATGTGATCACATGACTACACTACCACCCATGTGAATGTGATCACATGACTACACTACCACCCATGTGAATGTGATCACATGACTACACTACCACCCATGTGAATGTGATCACATGACTACACTACCACCCATGTGAATGTGATCACATGACTACACTACCACCCATGTGAATGTGATTACATGACAACACTACCACCCATGTGAATGTGATTACATGACAACACTACCACCCATGTGAATGTGATCACATGGCTACACTACCACCCATGTGAATGTGATCACATGGCTACACTACCACCCATGTGAATGTGATTACATGACAACACTACCACCCATGTGAATGTGATCACATGACTACACTACCACCCATGTGAATGTGATTACATGACTACACTACCACCCATGTGAATGTGATCACATGACTACACTACCACCCATGTGAATGTGATCACATGACTACACTACCACCCATGTGAATGTGATCACATGACTACACTACCACCCATGTGAATGTGATCACATGACTACACTACCACCCATGTGAATATGATCACATGACTACACTACCACCCATGTGAATGTGATCACATGACTACACTACCATCCATGTGAATGTGATCACATGACTATACTACCACCCATGTGAATGTGATCACATGACTATACTACCACCCATGTGAATGTGATCACATGACTACACTACCATCCATGTGAATGTGATCACATGACTACACTACCACCCATGTGAATGTGATCACATGACTACACTACCACCCATGTGAATGTGAACACATGACTACACTACCACCCATGTGAATGTGAACACATGACTACACTACCACCCATGTGAATGTGAACACATGACTACACTACCACCCATGTGAATGTGATCACATGACTACACTACCACCCATGTGAATGCGATCACATGACTACACTACCACCCATGTGAATGTGATCACATGACTACACTACCACCCATGTGAATGTGATCACATGATTACACTACCACCCATGTGAATGTGAACACATGACTACACTACCACCCATGTGAATGTGAACACATGACTACACTACCACCCATGTGAATGTGAACACATGACTACACTACCACCCATGTGAATGTGATCACATGACTACACTACCACCCATGTGAATGTGAACACATGACTACACTACCACCCATGTGAATGTGAACACATGACTACACTACCACCCATGTGAATGTGAACACATGACTACACTACCACCCATGTGAATGTGATCACATGACTACACTACCACCCATGTGAATGCGATCACATGACTACACTACCACTCATGTGAATGTCATCACATGACTACACTACCACCCATGTGAATGTGATCACATGACTACACTGCCACCCATGTGAATGTGAACACATGACTACACTACCACCCATGTGAATGTGAACACATGACTACACTACCACCCATGTGAATGTGAACACATGACTACACTACCACCCATGTGAATGTGATCACATGACTACACTACCACCCATGTGAATGTGAACACATGACTACACTACCACCCATGTGAATGTGAACACATGACTACACTACCACCCATGTGAATGTGAACACATGACTACACTACCACCCATGTGAATGTGATCACATGACTACACTACCACCCATGTGAATGCGATCACATGACTACACTACCACCCATGTGAATGTGATCACATGACTACACTACCACCCATGTGAATGTGATCACATGACTACACTACCACCCATGTGAATGTGAACACATGACTACACTACCACCCATGTGAATGTGAACACATGACTACACTACCACCCATGTGAATGTGAACACATGACTACACTACCACCCATGTGAATGTGATCACATGACTACACTACCACCCATGTGAATGTGAACACATGACTACACTACCACCCATGTGAATGTGAACACATGACTACACTACCACCCATGTGAATGTGAACACATGACTACACTACCACCCATGTGAATGTGATCACATGACTACACTACCACCCATGTGAATGCGATCACATGACTACACTACCACCCATGTGAATGTGATCACATGACTACACTACCACCTATGTGAATGTGATCACATGACTACACTACCACCCATGTGAATGTGAACACATGACTACACTACCACCCATGTGAATGTGAACACATGACTACACTACCACCCATGTGAATGTGAACACATGACTACACTACCACCCATGTGAATGTGAACACATGACTACACTACCACCCATGTGAATGTGAACACATGACTACACTACCACCCATGTGAATGTGAACACATGACTACACTACCACCCATGTGAATGTGAACACATGACTACACTACCACCCATGTGAATGTGATCACATGACTACACTACCACCCATGTGAATGCGATCACATGACTACACTACCACCCATGTGAATGTGATCACATGACTACACTACCACCCATGTGAATGTGATCACATGACTACACTACCACCCATGTGAATGTGATCACATGACTACACTACCACCCATGTGAATGTGATCACATGACTACACTACCACCCATGTGAATGTGATCACATGACTACACTACCACCCATGTGAATGTGATCACATGACTACACTACCACCCATGTGAATGTGATCATATTGACTACACTACCACCCATGTGAATGTGATCACATGACTACACTACCACCCATGTGAATGTGATCACATGACTACACTACCACCCATGTGAATGTGATCACATGGCTACACTACCACCCATGTGAATGTGATCACATGGTTACACTACCACCCATGTGAATGTGATCACATGACCACACTACCACCCATGTGAATGTGATCACATGAGTACACTACCACCCATGTGAATGTGGTCACATGACTACACTACCACCCATGTGAATGTGATCACATGACTACACTACCACCCATGTGAATGTGATCACATAAGTACACTACCATCCATGTGAATGTGATCACATGACTACACTACCACCCATGTGAATGTGATCACATGACTACACTACCACCCATGTGAATGTGATCACATGACTACACTACCACCCATGTGAATGTGATCACATGACTACACTACCACCCATGTGAATGTGATCACATGACTACACTACCACCCATGTGAATGTGATCACATGACTACACTACCACCCATGTGAATGTGATCACATGACTACACTACCATCCATGTGAATGTGATCACATGACTATACTACCACCCATGTGAATGTGATCACATGACTATACTACCACCCATGTGAATGTGATCACATGACTACACTACCATCCATGTGAATGTGATCACATGACTACACTACCACCCATGTGAATGTGATCACATGACTACACTACCACCCATGTGAATGTGAACACATGACTACACTACCACCCATGTGAATGTGAACACATGACTACACTACCACTCATGTGAATGTGAACACATGACTACACTACCACCCATGTGAATGTGATCACATGACTACACTACCACCCATGTGAATGCGATCACATGACTACACTACCACCCATGTGAATGTGATCACATGACTACACTACCACCCATGTGAATGTGATCACATGATTACACTACCACCCATGTGAATGTGAACACATGACTACACTACCACCCATGTGAATGTGAACACATGACTACACTACCACCCATGTGAATGTGAACACATGACTACACTACCACCCATGTGAATGTGATCACATGACTACACTACCACCCATGTGAATGTGAACACATGACTACACTACCACCCATGTGAATGTGAACACATGACTACACTACCACCCATGTGAATGTGAACACATGACTACACTACCACCCATGTGAATGTGATCACATGACTACACTACCACCCATGTGAATGCGATCACATGACTACACTACCACCCATGTGAATGTGATCACATGACTACACTACCACCCATGTGAATGTGATCACATGACTACACTGCCACCCATGTGAATGTGAACACATGACTACACTACCACCCATGTGAATGTGAACACATGACTACACTACCACCCATGTGAATGTGAACACATGACTACACTACCACCCATGTGAATGTGATCAAATGACTACACTACCACCCATGTGAATGTGAACACATGACTACACTACCACCCATGTGAATGTGAACACATGACTACACTACCACCCATGTGAATGTGAACACATGACTACACTACCACCCATGTGAATGTGATCACATGACTACACTACCACCCATGTGAATGCGATCACATGACTACACTACCACCCATGTGAATGTGATCACATGACTACACTACCACCCATGTGAATGTGATCACATGACTACACTACCACCCATGTGAATGTGAACACATGACTACACTACCACCCATGTGAATGTGAATACATGACTACACTACCACCCATGTGAATGTGAACACATGACTACACTACCACCCATGTGAATGTGATCACATGACTACACTACCACCCATGTGAATGTGAACACATGACTACACTACCACCCATGTGAATGTGAACACATGACTACACTACCACCCATGTGAATGTGAACACATGACTACACTACCACCCATGTGAATGTGATCACATGACTACACTACCACCCATGTGAATGCGATCACATGACTACACTACCACCCATGTGAGTGTGATCACATGACTACACTACCACCTATGTGAATGTGATCACATGACTACACTACCACCCATGTGAATGTGAACACATGACTACACTACCACCCATGTGAATGTGAACACATGACTACACTACCACCCATGTGAATGTGAACACATGACTACACTACCACCCATGTGAATGTGAACACATGACTACACTACCACCCATGTGAATGTGAACACATGACTACACTACCACCCATGTGAATGTGAACACATGACTACACTACCACCCATGTGAATGTGAACACATGACTACACTACCACCCATGTGAATGTGATCACATGACTACACTACCACCCATGTGAATGCGATCACATGACTACACTACCACCCATGTGAATGTGATCACATGACTACACTACCACCCATGTGAATGTGATCACATGACTACACTACCACCCATGTGAATGTGATCACATGACTACACTACCACCCATGTGAATGTGATCACATGACTACACTACCACCCATGTGAATGTGATCACATGACTACACTACCACCCATGTGAATGTGATCACATGACTACACTACCACCCATGTGAATGTGATCACATGACTACACTACCACCCATGTGAATGTGATCACATGACTACACTACCACCCATGTGAATGTGATCACATGACTACACTACCACCCATGTGAATGTGATTACATGACTACACTACCACCCATGTGAATGTGATCACATGACTACACTACCACCCATGTGAATGTGATCACATGACTACACTACCACCCATGTGAATGTGATCACATGACTACACTACCATCCATGTGAATGTGATCACATGACTACACTACCACCCATGTGAATGTGATCACATGACTACACTACCACCCATGTGAATGTGAACACATGACTACACTACCACCCATGTGAATGTGAACACATGACTACACTACCACCCATGTGAATGTGAACACATGACTACACTACCACCCATGTGAATGTGATCACATGACTACACTACCACCCATGTGAATGCGATCACATGACTACACTACCACCCATGTGAATGTGATCACATGACTACACTACCACCCATGTGAATGTGATCACATGATTACACTACCACCCATGTGAATGTGAACACATGACTACACTACCACCCATGTGAATGTGAACACATGACTACACTACCACCCATGTGAATGTGAACACATGACTACACTACCACCCATGTGAATGTGATCACATGACTACACTACCACCCATGTGAATGTGAACACATGACTACACTACCACCCATGTGAATGTGAACACATGACTACACTACCACCCATGTGAATGTGAACACATGACTACACTACCACCCATGTGAATGTGATCACATGACTACACTACCACCCATGTGAATGCGATCACATGACTACACTACCACCCATGTGAATGTCATCACATGACTACACTACCACCCATGTGAATGTGATCACATGACTACACTGCCACCCATGTGAATGTGAACACATGACTACACTACCACCCATGTGAATGTGAACACATGACTACACTACCACCCATGTGAATGTGAACACATGACTACACTACCACCCATGTGAATGTGATCACATGACTACACTACCACCCATGTGAATGTGATCACATGACTACACTACCACCCATGTGAATGTGATCACATGACTACACTACCACCCATGTGAATGTGATCACATGACTACACTACCATCCATGTGAATGTGATCACATGACTATACTACCACCCATGTGAATGTGATCACATGACTATACTACCACCCATGTGAATGTGATCACATGACTACACTACCATCCATGTGAATGTGATCACATGACTACACTACCACCCATGTGAATGTGATCACATGACTACACTACCACCCATGTGAATGTGAACACATGACTACACTACCACCCATGTGAATGTGAACACATGACTACACTACCACCCATGTGAATGTGAACACATGACTACACTACCACCCATGTGAATGTGATCACATGACTACACTACCACCCATGTGAATGCGATCACATGACTACACTACCACCCATGTGAATGTGATCACATGACTACACTACCACCCATGTGAATGTGATCACATGATTACACTACCACCCATGTGAATGTGAACACATGACTACACTACCACCCATGTGAATGTGAACACATGACTACACTACCACCCATGTGAATGTGAACACATGACTACACTACCACCCATGTGAATGTGATCACATGACTACACTACCACCCATGTGAATGTGAACACATGACTACACTACCACCCATGTGAATGTGAACACATGACTACACTACCACCCATGTGAATGTGAACACATGACTACACTACCACCCATGTGAATGTGATCACATGACTACACTACCACCCATGTGAATGCGATCACATGACTACACTACCACCCATGTGAATGTCATCACATGACTACACTACCACCCATGTGAATGTGATCACATGACTACACTGCCACCCATGTGAATGTGAACACATGACTACACTACCACCCATGTGAATGTGAACACATGACTACACTACCACCCATGTGAATGTGAACACATGACTACACTACCACCCATGTGAATGTGATCACATGACTACACTACCACCCATGTGAATGTGAACACATGACTACACTACCACCCATGTGAATGTGAACACATGACTACACTACCACCCATGTGAATGTGAACACATGACTACACTACCACCCATGTGAATGTGATCACATGACTACACTACCACCCATGTGAATGCGATCACATGACTACACTACCACCCATGTGAATGTGATCACATGACTACACTACCACCCATGTGAATGTGATCACATGACTACACTACCACCCATGTGAATGTGAACACATGACTACACTACCACCCATGTGAATGTGAACACATGACTACACTACCACCCATGTGAATGTGAACACATGACTACACTACCACCCATGTGAATGTGATCACATGACTACACTACCACCCATGTGAATGTGAACACATGACTACACTACCACCCATGTGAATGTGAACACATGACTACACTACCACCCATGTGAATGTGAACACATGACTACACTACCACCCATGTGAATGTGATCACATGACTACACTACCACCCATGTGAATGCGATCACATGACTACACTACCACCCATGTGAATGTGATCACATGACTACACTACCACCTATGTGAATGTGATCACATGACTACACTACCACCCATGTGAATGTGAACACATGACTACACTACCACCCATGTGAATGTGAACACATGACTACACTACCACCCATGTGAATGTGAACACATGACTACACTACCACCCATGTGAATGTGAACACATGACTACACTACCACCCATGTGAATGTGAACACATGACTACACTACCACTAATGTGAATGTGAACACATGACTACACTACCACCCATGTGAATGTGAACACATGACTACACTACCACCCATGTGAATGTGATCACATGACTACACTACCACCCATGTGAATGCGATCACATGACTACACTACCACCCATGTGAATGTGATCACATGACTACACTACCACCCATGTGAATGTGATCACATGACTACACTACCACCCATGTGAATGTGATCACATGACTACACTACCACCCATGTGAATGTGATCACATGACTACACTACCACCCATGTGAATGTGATCACATGACTACACTACCACCCATGTGAATGTGATCACATGACTACACTACCACCCATGTGAATGTGATCATATTGACTACACTACCACCCATGTGAATGTGATCACATGACTACACTACCACCCATGTGAATGTGATCACATGACTACACTACCACCCATGTGAATGTGATCACATGGCTACACTACCACCCATGTGAATGTGATCACATGGTTACACTACCACCCATGTGAATGTGATCACATGACTACACTACCACCCATGTGAATGTGATCACATGAGTACACTACCACCCATGTGAATGTGGTCACATGACTACACTACCACCCATGTGAATGTGATCACATGACTACACTACCACCCATGTGAATGTGATCACATAAGTACACTACCATCCATGTGAATGTGATCACATGACTACACTACCACCCATGTGAATGTGATCACATGACTACACTACCACCCATGTGAATGTGATCACATGACTACACTACCACCCATGTGAACGTGATCACATGACTACACTACCACCCATGTGAATGTGATCACATGACTACACTACCACCCATGTGAATGTGATCACATGACTACACTACCACCCATGTGAATGTGATCACATGACTACACTACCATCCATGTGAATGTGATCACATGACTATACTACCACCCATGTGAATGTGATCACATGACTATACTACCACCCATGTGAATGTGATCACATGACTACACTACCATCCATGTGAATGTGATCACATGACTACACTACCACCCATGTGAATGTGATCACATGACTACACTACCACCCATGTGAATGTGAACACATGACTACACTACCACCCATGTGAATGTGAACACATGACTACACTACCACTCATGTGAATGTGAACACATGACTACACTACCACCCATGTGAATGTGATCACATGACTACACTACCACCCATGTGAATGCGATCACATGACTACACTACCACCCATGTGAATGTGATCACATGACTACACTACCACCCATGTGAATGTGATCACATGATTACACTACCACCCATGTGAATGTGAACACATGACTACACTACCACCCATGTGAATGTGAACACATGACTACACTACCACCCATGTGAATGTGAACACATGACTACACTACCACCCATGTGAATGTGATCACATGACTACACTACCACCCATGTGAATGTGAACACATGACTACACTACCACCCATGTGAATGTGAACACATGACTACACTACCACCCATGTGAATGTGAACACATGACTACACTACCACCCATGTGAATGTGATCACATGACTACACTACCACCCATGTGAATGCGATCACATGACTACACTACCACCCATGTGAATGTGATCACATGACTACACTACCACCCATGTGAATGTGATCACATGACTACACTGCCACCCATGTGAATGTGAACACATGACTACACTACCACCCATGTGAATGTGAACACATGACTACACTACCACCCATGTGAATGTGAACACATGACTACACTACCACCCATGTGAATGTGATCAAATGACTACACTACCACCCATGTGAATGTGAACACATGACTACACTACCACCCATGTGAATGTGAACACATGACTACACTACCACCCATGTGAATGTGAACACATGACTACACTACCACCCATGTGAATGTGATCACATGACTACACTACCACCCATGTGAATGCGATCACATGACTACACTACCACCCATGTGAATGTGATCACATGACTACACTACCACCCATGTGAATGTGATCACATGACTACACTACCACCCATGTGAATGTGAACACATGACTACACTACCACCCATGTGAATGTGAATACATGACTACACTACCACCCATGTGAATGTGAACACATGACTACACTACCACCCATGTGAATGTGATCACATGACTACACTACCACCCATGTGAATGTGAACACATGACTACACTACCACCCATGTGAATGTGAACACATGACTACACTACCACCCATGTGAATGTGAACACATGACTACACTACCACCCATGTGAATGTGATCACATGACTACACTACCACCCATGTGAATGCGATCACATGACTACACTACCACCCATGTGAGTGTGATCACATGACTACACTACCACCTATGTGAATGTGATCACATGACTACACTACCACCCATGTGAATGTGAACACATGACTACACTACCACCCATGTGAATGTGAACACATGACTACACTACCACCCATGTGAATGTGAACACATGACTACACTACCACCCATGTGAATGTGAACACATGACTACACTACCACCCATGTGAATGTGAACACATGACTACACTACCACCCATGTGAATGTGAACACATGACTACACTACCACCCATGTGAATGTGAACACATGACTACACTACCACCCATGTGAATGTGATCACATGACTACACTACCACCCATGTGAATGCGATCACATGACTACACTACCACCCATGTGAATGTGATCACATGACTACACTACCACCCATGTGAATGTGATCACATGACTACACTACCACCCATGTGAATGTGATCACATGACTACACTACCACCCATGTGAATGTGATCACATGACTACACTACCACCCATGTGAATGTGATCACATGACTACACTACCACCCATGTGAATGTGATCACATGACTACACTACCACCCATGTGAATGTGATCACATGACTACACTACCACCCATGTGAATGTGATCACATGACTACACTACCACCCATGTGAATGTGATCACATGACTACACTACCACCCATGTGAATGTGATTACATGACTACACTACCACCCATGTGAATGTGATCACATGACTACACTACCACCCATGTGAATGTGATCACATGACTACACTACCACCCATGTGAATGTGATCACATGACTACACTACCACCCATGTGAATGTGATCACATGGCTACACTACCACCCATGTGAATGTGATCACATGGTTACACTACCACCCATGTGAATGTGATCACATGACTACACTACCACCCATGTGAATGTGATCACATGAGTACACTACCACCCATGTGAATGTGGTCACATGACTACACTACCACCCATGTGAATGTGATCACATGACTACACTACCACCCATGTGAATGTGATCACATAAGTACACTACCATCCATGTGAATGTGATCACATGACTACACTACCACCCATGTGAAATGTGATCACATGACTACACTACCACCCATGTGAATGTGGTCACATGACTACACTACCACCCATGTGAATGTGATCACATGACCAAACTACCACCCATGTGAATGTGATCACATGACTACACTACCACCCATGTGAATGTGATCACATGAGTACACTACCACCCATGTGAATGTGATCACATGACTACACTACCACCCATGTGAATGTGATCACATAAGGACACTACCATCCATGTGAATGTGATCACATGACTACACTACCACCCATGTGAATGTGATCACATGACTACACTACCACCCATGTGAATGTGATCACATGACTATGCTACCACCCATGTGAATGTGATCACATGAATACACTATCATCCATGTGAATGTGATCACATGACTGCACTACCATCCATGTGAATGTGATCACATGAATACACTACCACCTATGTGAAAGTGATCACATGACTACACTACCACCCATGTGAATGTGATCACATGACTACACTACCACCCATGTGAAAGTGATCACATGACTACACTACCAGCCATGTGAATGTGATCACATGACTACATTACCACCCATGTGAATGTGATCACATGACTGCACTACCACCCATGTGAATGTGATCATACGACTGCACTACCATCCATGTGAATGTGATCACATGAATACACTACCACCCATGTGAATGTGATCACATGACTACACTACCACCCATGTGAATGTGATCACATGACTTCATTACCACCCATGTGAATGTGATCACATGACTACACTACCACCCATGTGAATGTGATCACACGACTGCACTACCATCCATGTGAATGTGATCACATGACTACACTACCACCCATGTGAATGTGATGACATGACTACACTACCCCCATGTGAATGTGATCACATGACTACACTACCACCCATGTGAATGTGATCACATGACTACACTACCACCCATGTGAATGTGATCACATGACTACACTATCACTCATGTGAATGGGATCACATGACTACACTACCACCCATGTGAATGTGATCACATGACTACACTATCACTCATGTGAATGGGATCACATGACTACACTACCACCCATGTGAATGTGATCACATGACTACATTACCACCCATGTAAATGTGATCACATGACTACACTACCACGCATGTGAATGTGATCACATGGCTACACTACCACTCATGTGAATGTGATCACATGACTACACTACCACCCATGTGAATATGATCACATGACTCCACTACCACCCATGGGAATGTGATCACATGGCTACGCTACCAAACGTGTGAATGTGATCACACATCTGCACTATCACCCATGTGAATGTGATCACATGGCTACACTACCACCCATGTGAATGTGATAACATGACTACACTACCACCCATGTGAATGTGATCACATGACTACACTACCACCCATGTGAATGTGATCACATGACTACACTACCACCCATGTGAATGTGATCCCATGACTACACTACCACCCATGTGAAAGTGATCACATGACTACACTACCACCCATGTGAATGTGATCACATGACTACACTATCACTCATGGGAATGTGATCACATGACTATACTACCACCCATGTGAATGTGATCACATGACTACACTACCACCCATGTGAATGTGATCACATGACTACACTACCACCCATGTGAATGTGATACCATGACTACACTACCACCCATGTGAATGCGATCACATGGCTACACTGCAACCCATGTGAATGTGATCACATAACTACACTACCACCCATGCGAATGTGATCACATGACAACACTACCTCCCATGTAAATGTGATCACATGGCTACACTACCACCCATGTGAATGTGATCACATAACTACAGTACCACCCATGTGAATGTGATCACATGACTACACTACCACCCATGTACTTACCTATTTGTACTCACCTATTTGTGGTTGCAGGGGTCGAGTCACAGCTCCTGGCCCCGCCTCTTCGCTGATTGCTACTAGGTCCTCTCTCTCCCTGCCCCATGAGCTCTATCATACCTCACCTTAAAACTATGTATGGTTCCTGCCTCCACCACATCACTTTCTAGGCTATTCCATGGCCTGACTACTCTATGACTGAAGAAATACTTCCTAACATCCCTTTGATTCATCTGAGTCTTCAACTTCCAATTGTGACCTCTTGTGTCTGTGTCCCATCTCTGGAACATCCCGTCTTTGTCCACCTCGTCTATTCCGCGCAGTATTTTATATGTCGTTATCATGTCTCCCCTGACCCTCCTGGCCTCCAGTGTCGTCAGGCCGATTTCCCTCAACCTTTCTTCATAGGACAATCCCCGTAGCTCTGGGACTAGTCTTGTTGCAAACCTTTGCACTTTCTCTAATTTCTTGACGTGCTTGACTAGGTGTGGATTCCAAACTGGTGCTGCATACTCCAGTATGGGCCTGACGTAGATGGTGTACAGAGTCTTAAACGAATCCTTACTGAGGTATCGGAACGCTATCCGTAGGTTTGCCAGGCGCCCGTATGCTGCAGCAGTTATCTGATTGATGTGCGCCTCAGGAGATATGCTCGGTGTTATACTCACCCCCAGATCTTTTTCCTTGAGTGAGGTTTGCAGTCTTTGGCCATCTAAACTATATTGTGTCTGCTGTCTTCTTTGCCCTTCCCCAATCTTCATGACTTTGCATTTGGCAGGGTTAAATTCAAGGAGCCAGTTGCTGGACCAGGCTTGTAGCCTGTCCAGATCTCTTTGTAGTCCTGCCTGATCCTCGTCCGATTCGATTCTTCTCATTAACTTCACATCGTCTGCAAACAAGGACACTTCTGAGTCTATCCCTTCCGTTATGTCGTTCACGTATACCAAGAACAGCACAGGTCCTAGGACTGACCCCTGTGGAACCCCGCTTGTCACAGGCGCCCACTCTGACACCTCGTCGCGTACCATGACTCGTTGTTGCCTCCCTGTCAGATATTCTCTGATCCATTGCAGTGCCTTTCCTGTTATGTGTGCCTGGTCCTCTAGCTTTTGCAGTAACCTCTTGTGAGGAACTGTGTCGAAAGCCTTCTTGCAGTCCAAAAATACGCAGTCGATCCACCCCTCTCTCTCTTGTCTTACTTCTGTCACCTTGTCATAAAACTCTAGTAGGTTTGTGACACAGGATTTTCCTTCCCTGAAACCGTGCTGGTTGTCAATTATACACTTGTTTCTTTCCAGGTGCCCCACCACTCTCCTCCTGATGATCTTCTCCATGACCTTGCATACTATACACGTTAGTGATACAGGTCTGTAGTTTAGTGCCTCATGTCTGTCTCCCTTTTTAAAAATTGGGACTACATTTGCCATTTTCCATACCTCAGGGAGTTGCCCAGTTTCAAATGATGTGTTGAAGATCTTTGTTAATGGCTCACACAATATCTCTGCTCCCTCTTTAAGGACCCATGGAGAGATGTTGTCTGGTCCCACCGCCTTTGAGGTGTCAAGTTCGCATAGCAGCTTCTTCACCTCCTCCTTGGTTATATGTACCTCATCCAGCACTTGCTGGTGTGCCCCCCTGTTCTGATTTCTTGGAGTCCTACTGGTTTCCACTGTAAATACCTCTTTAAATCTTGTGTTGAGCTCCTGACATACCTCTCGGTCGTTTCTTGTGAATTCCCCATCACCCTTCCTCAGTCTGATTACCTGGTCCTTGACTGTTGTTTTCCTCCTTATGTGGCTGTACAACAGCTTCGGGTCAGTCTTTACTTTTGATGCTATGTCATTTTCATATTGTCTCTGAGCCTCCCTTCTTATCTGTGCATATTCGTTTCTGGCTCTTCAGCTGATTTCTTTATTTTCCTGAGTTCTCTGTCTTCTGTACCTTTTCCATTCTCTAGTACACCTAGTTTTTGCCTCCCTACACCTTTGGGTGAACCAAGGACTCGTTCTGTTCTTCCCATTATTTCTGTTTCCCTTGGGAACAAACCTCTCCTCTGCCTCCTTGCATTTTGTTGCTACATAGTCCATCATTTCTTGTACTGGTTTTCCTGTCAGTTCCCTCTCCCACTGAATGTCTTGAAGGAAGTTCCTCATGCCTGAGTAGTTCCCCCTTTTGTAGTTTGGTTTTTCCCAGCCTATTCCTGCTACTCTCTCCACTTGGAGCTCAACTATGTAGTCGAAGCACAGAACCACGTGATCACTAGCTCCCAGGGGCCTTTCATACATGATACCCTCGATGTCCGAACTACTCATGGTGAATACAAGGTCCAACCTTGCTGGTTCATCCTCTCCTCTCTCTCTGGTAGTGTCTCTAACATGTTGATGCATGAGGTTCTCCAGTACCACATCCATCATCTTGGCTCTCCATGTTTCGGGACCCCCATGGGGCTCCAGGTTTTCCCAGTCAATCTCCTTGTGATTGAAATCACCCATAACTAGTAACTTTTTTTCCCCCATGTGTGCTCTCCTGGCCACCTCGGCTAGTGTGTTGATCATTGCTCTGTTGCTCTCATCGTATTCTTCTCTTGGCCTCCTGCAGTTCTGTGGTGGGTTGTACATTACTGCAATTATTACCTTATGTCCCTCAGACTGGATTGTTCTTACTAAGTAGTCCCTTTCGCCCATGCCATCCATTCCTTCCATTTTCTCATAACCCAACTGGTTTTTAATGAGCAGTGCAACTCCTCCTCCCCCTCTCCTCACTCTGTCTTTCCTGAAGATTTGATATCCGGATGTAAAGATTGAATCTGTTATTATTCTGGTGAGTTTTGTTTCTGTGAGTGCTATTATGTCTGGGGATGTCTCTTTGATTCTTTCGTGCCACTCCTCATACTTGTTTGTTATTCCATCTGCATTTGTATACCACACCTTCAACTTCTTTTCTAAGACTGTGGTCTGGGAAGTATATTGGGGTTGGGGAAGTGGGAGACCTGGTAAGGAACTATGGGTTGTTGCTGTGGGGGTGAAGTTTGTAATGTAGTGGGTGGGGGCATTGGATGTGGCATGGGTGTTTTGATTTAGAGTGTTTGGTTGCACTGGGGTTGACCTGGTTGGGAGGCTTCTATAGAAAGTTGTGAGGGAGGCTGTATTTGATCTTCTTCCTGGGTCTGGGATCTCCTGTCTGTCTTCTCCATCCCCTCTCTTTCCTCCTTTCGCCTTTGTACCATGTGATCACATGCTTACACTACCACCATGTGAATGTGATCACGTGACAACACTACCACCCATGTGAATGTGATCACGTGACAACACTACCACCCATGTGAATGTGATCACATGACTACACTACCACCCATGTGAATGTGATCACGTGACAACACTACCACCCATGTGAATGTGATCACATGACTACACTACCTCCCATGTGAATGTGATCACATGACTACACTACCACCCATGTGAATGTGATGACATGACAACACTACCACCCATGTGAATGTGATCACATGGCTACACTACCACCCATGGGAATTTGATCACATGGCTACACTACCACCCATGTGAATGTGATCACATGACTACACTACCACCCATGTGAATGTGATCACGTGACAACACTACCACCCATGTGAATGTGATCACATGGCTACACTACCACCCATGTGAATGTGATCACGTGACAACACTACCACCCATGTGAATGTGATCACATGACTACACTACCTCCCATGTGAATGTGATCACATGACTACACTACCACCCATGTGAATGTGATCACATGACTACACTACCATCCATGTGAATGTCTTTGTTCACATACCTACAATATCACATACCTTCATTATCACTCTTACTACAGTAATAATGTTGGTAGAATTCCCGACAATATGTTAAGTAAAAGGACACAAGTGCAACTAATGTGATATTTTATTGTGGCAACGTTTCGCTCTCCAGGAACTTTGTCAAGCCGTAATAAACAGTACATGGACACAGAGGGTATATATAGGCTCAGAGTGAGATGTAATACTAGTGGTAGCAGTAGTAGTAGTAGTAGTAGTAGTAGTGATATAAGTTCTTGTAGTAGTAGTAATACAATATATTAGAACAATTAACTGGCACATGAGTATAAGGATATAAAAGCTATAACTTGGGTAACATAAAAATACGTTAGGCAAATATTTCTATTGGAGGCTGGATAGAGGCAGCCTGTTTCAATGTTCATTCTCTGTAATATGCTTTGTGTAGTATAACAGGAGAGACTATGTGATGGCAGGGTTTACTGTTTTCAGGAGGATTCTTGCTAAGACTTCGGAGATGGTGAAGCTGCCTTTGTTTTGTTTAATTGTATTCGAAACAGCGATTAGTAAGCAGCCAGCTGTGTGAATGAAGAAGGAATGAGAATCTGTCAGTTATTAGTCAATGAGGAGAAATGCTTGTCAACATAGAGTTTTATACACAAATAATCCGCACATAGAAGAGAGGAGCTTATGACTTTGTAAATGGTGCAAGTCGGACCCAAACGTCGTCGTAAGCTCCTCTCTTCTGTGTGCCGGTTATTTATGTATTGTTTCAGTCACGGTATTGTGTCTTTATGTTATTTACAGAGTTTTATATACTCCTTCCCTCCCGTCCATCCCGTCCCTCCCGTCCATCCCGTCTTTCCCTCCCTCCCTCCCGTCCCTCATACTGAAGTCTGTTACAATACACTTCCAGTATCCTGTCTATCCTCGGTCAATCACTTCTGTTCGAGTCACCTACAACACGGAACCCACATTACCCGCCTTCCTCTCACACCATCCAGAAGCACTTGTCCCCTGGATGACAAGCCAAACTCCTAGAATTAACTGGCTTCGTGTCCGCAAGCCTGAAGGGTGACAACAATGCAAGGAACTAGCATTTGCAAGTCTGAAGGGTGACAACAGCGACAAGAACTGGTATATACAAGTCTGAAGGGTGATAACAGAACCAAAAACTGGGGGTAACAGCATATTACAAAAGGGTCCAACAGTAAACAACAAGTATTTACAAATCTAATATATACGAAGGGTGACAACAACACCAGTATTTACAAGTCAAGGGTGACAACAGCAGTATTTACAAGTCTGTCTGAAGGGTGACAACAGCAGCACAACAAGAAGGGTGACAACAGCATCAGGAACTAATATATACGTCTGAAGGGTGACAACAACACCAGACAACAAGTATTTACAAGTCTGAAGGGTGACAACAGCACCAAACAACAAGTATTTACAAGTCTGAAGGGTAACAGCAGCACCAGACAACAACACCAGGAACTAATATATACGTCTGAAGGGTGACAACAGCACCAGACAACAAGTATTTACAAGTTTGAAGGGTGACAACAGCATCAAGAACTAATATATACGTCTGAAGGGTGACAACAGTACCAAACAACAAGTATATTCAAGTCTAAAGGGTGGCAACAACTCCAGACAACAAGTATTTACAAGTTTGAAGGGTGACAACAACACCAGACAACAAGTATTTACAACAACAACTCCAGACAACAAGTATTTACAAGTCTGAAGGGTGACAACAACACCAGGAACTAATATATACGTCTGAAGGGTGACAACAGCACCAGACAACAAGTATTTACAAGTTTGAAGGGTGACAACAGCATCAAGAACTAATATATACGTCTGAAGGGTGACAACAGTACCAGACAACAAGTATATTCAAGTCTGAAGGGTGACAACAACACCAGGAACTAATATATACGTCTGAAGGGTAACAACGGCAACAGACAACAAGTATTTACATGTCTGAAGGGTGACAACAGCACCAGACAACAAGTATATACAAGTCTGAAGGGTGACAACAGCACCAAGAACTAATATATACGTCTGAAGGGTAAGAACGGCAACAGACAACAAGTATTTACATGTCTGAAGGGTAACAACAGCACCAGACAACAAGTATATACGAGTCTGAAGGGTGACAACAGTACCAGACAACAAGTATATACAAGCCTGAAGGGTGACAACAACACCAGGAACTAATATATACGTCTGAAGGGTGACAACAGTACCAGACAGCAAGTATTTACAAGT
>NC_091340.1:28263091-28320591 GCF_038502225.1 Cherax quadricarinatus | reverse complement strand
CGCCTCAGCATCACTTGGCACCTCAGCCAAGTAATAAGCATGAAGAGCAGAGACTAATGGAGTATAATTAAAGCATTTGAAGACATTATCAGAAGACTGAGAGCGAGCGGAGTGCTGTCTAAAGACACTGTGTTCAGAGCAGATTATCAGGAACTAGAAAACATCAAAACAAAAAAGGAAGTGTTGAATCCACTAAAGGAACTTGACCTAAGGCAATGGGACTTGAAAAATTATCCCCATAGGTAGAAAAAAGAGACCATATGTAGTATAATGTGATCTTTTATTGACAACATTTCGCCCATCCAGTGGGATTTATCAAGTCACAAGGAAATCTATTTGAAGAGAGAATATATACTTATAATTAAGGAGAGTGGTGACGTAAAATGTCAGGTGAGGAATATTGAGGCATGTCTACATAGACCAGTAAGCCTTCTGCAGTGTTCCTCCATGCTATGACCTGTTGCTTTCATGGGAAGCAATAAAGGAATATCTGTATTATATTTTAAATTTTAGAAGGTAGTTTCTTCAATGCCGCTACTTGTCAGTTTGTTACACTCGTCTACAACTCTATTGTCACACATATGACCAGTTTCCCCGAGTTCTTCAATTGTTCGACCTGTAGTGTACAGTGGTACAACCACAGCCATCTAGGTTAACCCCTAGATTAAACTAGACATATGAGAGAGTCTCCTGACACTTGCTACCCCTGTTCACCTAATAGTAAATAGGTACTATAGTGTTAGTCGACTGTTGTGGGTGGTATCCTGAGAAGAGTGAGACCTATTTGCAATTCTGCTAAAATCTGCTTCCCCTTTTCATTTAACAGTAAATTGTACCTGAGTATTAGTCGACTGTTAAGGGTTGCATCCTGGGCAAGGTGAGACGAAAAGGCACATCTAACACCGGCTGCCCCATTTCCTCTAGCAGTAAATTTGTACTTGGATATTAGTCGAATTTTGTGGGTGGCATCCTGGGGATGGACCTAGGGGCCAAAATGAACTTAAGTCATACAGCGTGGCTCTCTTGAGTTATCCCAAGCTATTGACCCTCATGGGTAAATTATTTCAATAGTCATTTTCCTCTTTGGCTACACTTCCCTAACGACTGACTGACTAGCCAAGTTGTTGCTATTTGCATTGAGTTCGTAACCATTACAACCACATAAGAAAAAGGGGGAGACGCCACTGACCCACAGGTACACAATAAAAGCACGTCAGTGTTTATTGTAACAATAGTTCAGTCATGGAGAACTTTGTTAAGTTGGCCAGAAAACATGCCAACAAGTTTAAATATACCGTTGTTTACATACTTCATTAAATCTGTGCAGACAGTAAAGGATCATCATGTATTTTCCAGCTTTGATATCTCTCTTGCCTTCTAACGAGAACGTAAATACAACCTCTACTGACAATGGCAAATTGTAACTCACAAGCAGTCATGATGACTTACAAAATGCTCCAGGTAATCAAAGATAGACTTACATGGATGGAAGCTTAACCTTCAGTTATGTGAGACAATAGTGAATGCTTCCAGGTAACGTACTTACCAGTCTCGCTCTCTCTCCGTTATTTGTGTTTTAAAAGAAAGTGCCAGGCTAATCAAGTATATGCATAGGGCAACTAAATCGAACCGGTCCATTCTTAGCTAAGAAGCAGAGCCCAGGAGCTGCAGATCAACTCTTGCAACTTAAGATACATAATTAAATAGTAGTCTTACACACACACACACACACACACACAACTGCAGCATATGTTCATTCTGGAGACCTAAGAACAGAGTTTCGACATTTAAGTAAGGAGTCATTCAGGACACTGTACACCATGTACGTCAGGCCGATATTGGAGTATTCAGCACCAGTATGGAACCCACACCTGATCAAACACGTCAAGAAATTAGAGAAAGTGCAAAAGTTTGTAACAAGACTAGTCCCGGAGCCCAGGGGTATGTCCTATGAGGAGAGTTTAAGGGAACTCGGTGTCACTGGAGGACAGGAGGAATAGAGAAGACAAAATAACGGCATACAATACTGAGAGGAATTAATAAGGTGAAGAGGGACACAATGTTTGAGAGATGTTATACAGCAACAAGAGAGCACAAATGAATTTTGGAAACTCTGATGTGTAATAGGGATGTTAGGAAGTATTTCCTTAGGCTTAGGGTTGCCAAGAAGTGGAACAATCTGGAGAGTGTAGTAGAAGAGGCATGATCCATACACAGTTTTAAGAAGAGGTATGATAAAGCTCTTGGAGCCGGGAGAGAGTGAACCTAGTACCGATCAGCGAAGATGCGGGGACCAGGAACAATGACTCGACTCGTGCAACCACAAACATGTGAGTTCTTACTTTGTCACTAATAACAACTCCTCCGACTTGGATTTCCACCTTCCTTCCAGCAGGTAGCGACCTTCAACATCATTTTTACTGCCAGCACTTTCTATGTCCCATCCTGTGCGTCTCCAACCAGGAACAAGTCCATATGGCAGCCTCTATTACCTGAGGCGAGCTTATTTATCTGGCTCTCAGGACCGCCAGAGCTGACGCGCCGAGACCAAGCCCTGGATTCCAGAAAGTTTGAGCCGATTCCAGCTATTTCATTTGCAGGGATTTGTGCAGCGCCTGGGAGATATGTACATGGCTCTTAACCGAGGCTTTATGGCTTACACCAGGAGATACCACAATCTGTGAAAGACCATGTAATCTGTGCCTGGAGTGACTCCTACATTGTGTATTCGTGTGATAAGTCATACAGGGCGGGGGGGACTAAGGTATATGACCTAGTTTTTCCGGGAACTTTTCCACCCACATCCTTACATCCACAACCGGAAAAGTGACTCTGAAAAATGAAAAAAATATTGAGAAAATGTGTGCTGGTGGGCGAGGCCCTCCGCGGCTCATGGGATTTATTCACTATGCATAATTATTATATTCATAAAATACGTTGAATTTTTAGACGTGTAAGAATTTTCTAATATATATATATATATATATATATATATATATATATATATATATATATATATATATATATATATATATATATATATATTATATATATATACATATATATATACATATATATATACATATATATATACATATATATATATATATATATATATATATATATATATATATATATATATATATATATATATATATATATATATACATATATATATATATATATATATATATATATATATATGTATACATATATATATATATATATATATATATATATATATATATATATATATATATATATATATATATATATATATATATATATATATATATATATATATATATATATATAATATTGTTTTAATAAAGTTAGGTAAGTCTTCTAAGAGTCTTTTGGTACAAAATTATTAATTTTTACATAAACATAAATGACAAAAGTCTTTAAAAGTATAAGAGAATATTTTAGAAAGGACTTAATTTTAAACGAGTTCTTGCTAATTTACCAATTTTACCTATTCGGCACGACATATATATTTGGTTACGTTCAGATTGATGAGGTGTTAATGCGCCAGCTTGTCAATCTGTGGTCCGCGGATCGATCCCCTCTTCCATCCCACTGTTTATTCATATATAAGTATGAGCAGTCTTTTCTGGATTGTTATTGTTCGTACCCCTCATTCAAAGTCTACGAACTGAGGACACCTCTGACTCAGTTTATTCTTTCATGATGTTAACACACACAAAAACTGTTCTGGTACTAGTTCTGGTAACACCATTCGTCACACTGGCTCACCCTGGCATCTCCATCAGGATAATAAATTGATGTTTCCTGCCTGCTAAGTGTTCCTTAATTCACAGTAGTGCGTTACCTGTTATTCCTGCTTGTTGCTCTGGACTTTATCCTAGTTTTTTGTAGGTTACTCTATTGAACGCCTTCTTACAGTCCACAGATCCCTCTCTCTCTTGCCTAACTTACATTACTTTTACATAGAACTCTGGCAGTTTTGGGCAGTTTTTGTGCGACTGTAACAGGCGTTGGTAGGCTGTAGCACTCGTTGCTAGGCTGTAGCAGGCGTTGTTAGGCCGTAGCAGGAGTTGCTAGTTTGTAGTAGAGATGTATCGGATGTGAAAACTTCGATATCCGTGGATGTGGATGTATATGAGGATGTCTTGCTCATTTTGCGGATGCGGATGCATATGCAGATATCTGTTTACAGTAAAATGCAGATGCAGACGCAAGAAATTGTGCGGATGTTCCGTAGATGCCGATATCCGATACATCTCTAGTCTGTAGCAACTGCTGTGAAACTGTCTCGACAGTTAAAGGGCTTTAGTGACCATTTTGTAGTGGTGACTACAGTTGTAGAGCTATATATCCCATTGTGGGGCTGTAGAGTCCGTTGTAGACCTGTGATTACTATTATTGGGTTGTGGCTACCATTGTAGGACTGTAGCGACCTATGTGTGACTCTTGTCCCAAGGTTACTGTTATGAAGACCGAGAACCATTTGTTGTATTACTACAATGTGTTGCCTGAAGAACTTTTTGTATTTCTACAGTGTGTTGCTTGGGAACCTAGATACATGGAGAATGTATCTAGCCACAATACTCTGGTAGTCTTAGAGGAGTGCAGGGTGGGTCTCTGGTTGTCCTAGAGGAATAAGAGATGGTTCTAGTCACAGAACTGCTAGTTCTAGAGGAGTGAGGGGTGGGTCTATCCATGGTACTCTGGTGGTCCTAGAGGAGTGAGTGGTGGCCTGACATTGTGTAGAGGGTCAGTACAACGTTGTCGTCTCTCAGATCAACTCTTGGTCACGTTCAGGTCATTGCCGGAAGCTGATGTGATGCGTCGCTCGTGACGTTATGCAGAGGGGAAGACATGAGGGGAGAGAGAGTAGTGGAAGGAAAGGAATAAGATGAGGGGAGTAGGATAGTTGGAGAGGAGAGGAGAGGTTCTAGAAGAGCAGATAAGGAGAAGCCAGAGGGGAGAAGCGAAACAGTCAACGAGAGGCTAAAGGAGAATGTAAGGAGCCAATAAACAGAGTCTGACAAAGGGAGGGCAGAAGAAGAAGGGGAAAAGGAAGACACACTTACAGGAGAAAAAAATGAATTAGAATGTAAACAAGGTACAAATAGAGAGGATGAAGAGAAACCCAAACATTTCCCAAATTAAACATTCACATTCTTCATAAGAAATATTTTAATTTCTCTCTATTAAGCATAACATATTATCTATTGCAGACGATATTAGGATTTGTAGGAAAGGGGCACAGCAAATCTCACAGCTAACACTAGCCATGTCTCCAGTAGACCACAGAATACAATACCATAATCAGTAACATCAAAATGCATTTACTACGCTATGGTGAAACTGAAACGGAAAATAAAACAAATCCAACGCACTCATTAGAGTGCAAGGTTAACGTAAAGAACTTACAATGATTGAAAACCTTTAACTCAAGAATCAAAATAACGAATTTGTTGTAACATTATAAGTACAAATGTAAACTGATAAATAAGAGTTCGTCATAAACCTGACATGATTGAATCTTGTCATTGAGAATAATTATCAATTGTTAGGGATTAATAGCAGTATTATTATTATTACGATCATAACTAAGCTCTAAACTCACAAGGGTCATACAGCCCTGATTAATAAAAGGTAAATTTGAATTTAATTTGTGGATAACTTAAAGGTATAAATTTTTCAGAGGCAGTTTCTCCTCTTCGTCTGAATTTCTGTTGTTTCATTTAATATTTGCGTGTTTGCACTGCTTCTAGACTTTTCACTTTATATTTTAAAACTGGCGAATTCTTTCTATTGTAAACCAATGAGTTGTCAGAATTTAAGGACGAATTTAGGTAACATCCTACTGAATAAATATGCAAAAAAAAGGAATAAATAATTTGTCGAGGGACACTCCATTATTATGAATATTTACCTCACAGTCCTATTGATTAGCTGTTTAAGATTTTTTCTGGTAATAGACTCGTATAGATCATGTTTACCTGTACTGGAAATTTTGTGAAAGAAAACGTGTATGAAGGCCATCCGCTAGCAGGTTATTATTTTCTTGGTTCTTGGCTCTCAGTTTCCACCGTCTCATCCTGATGACGTTTCGACTAGGATAAGCTTTGACTCGTGAAATCATACTCGCCGTGAGTTCAATCCTTACCCTTACTGTGGTTTGGAAGGTAAGTTTTGTCAGGAAACAGGACAGGTGTTTCCTGACGAGGGTCGTAGTCTTATGATAACCATCAGTTGGAGCTTTTGGTCGTCTGACCGAAGCCTTCCACTGTCTCACTCAATTATTACTCATCTTTTTATAACCAAGATTCATCACCGGGTTTGCTCCTCACTCTTCGTGACATTGTGATCATTTTGGTGTCTGCCATCTACCCTGAGACGAAATAAAAATGAACTTTTCTTAATTTGGCAACATGTCTGATCGTCGAGGATTCTTTTGAGCGTTTTCTGTTTTATTAGTTCCATGTCTTTTCTACCTTCCTCTCTTCCAGCCTCACTCATCCTCTTTCCTCTCTTCCAGCCTCATTCAGCCTCTTTCCTCTCTTCCAGCCTCATTCATCCTCTTTCCTCTCTTCCAGCCTCATTCATCCTCTTTCCTCTCTTCCAGCCTCATTCATCCTCTTTCCTCTCTTCCAGCCTCACTCATCCTCTTTCCTCTCTTCCAGCCTCACTCATCCTCTTTCCTCTCTTCCAGCCCCTCACATCCTCTTTCCTCTCTTCCAGCCTCATTCATCCTCTTTCCTCTCTTCCAGCCTCATTCATCCTCTTTCCTCTCTTCCAGCCCCTCACATCCTCTTTCCTCTCTTCCAGCCCCTCACATCCTCTTTCCTCTCTTCCAGCCTCATTCATCCTCTTTCCTCTCTTCCAGCCTCATTCATCCTCTTTCCTCTCTTCCAGCCCCTCACATCCTCTTTCCTCTCTTCCAGCCCCACACATCCTCTTTCCTCTCTTCCAGCCTCACTCATCCTCTTTCCTCTCTTCCAGCCTCACTCATCCTCTTTCCTCTCTTCCACCCTCACTCATCCTCTTTCCTCTCTTCCACCCTCACTCATCCTCTTTCCTCTCTTCCAGCCTCACTCATCCTCTTTCCTCTCTTCCAGCCTCACTCATCCTCTTTCCTCTCTTCCAGCCTCACTCATCCTCTTTCCTCTCTTCCAGCCTCACTCATCCTCTTTCCTCTCTTCCAGCCTCACTCATCCTCTTTCCTCTCTTCCAGCCTCACTCATCCTCTTTCCTCTCTTCCAGCCTCACTCATCCTCTTTCCTCTCTTCCAGCCTCACTCATCCTCTTTCCTCTCTTCCACCCTCACTCATCCTCTTTCCTCTCTTCCAGCCTCACTCATCCTCTTTCCTCTCTTCCAGCCTCACTCATCCTCTTTCCTCTCTTCCAGCCTCACTCATCCTCTTTCCTCTCTTCCGGCTTCATCTTCTTTCCTCTCATTCGTTCACTATCGATTTTCTTTCACTCTTTGCTCGTCTCCTTCCCTCTATCTTTCAGAGGACTGGAGTAAGGGTAAAAGGTACCCTGGAATGAGAAAGAATTGCGTAGCTGGTAAAGTCACTTCTGGAGGAGACAAACGGCCGACAAGTGTGTGTTGTTCTAGCAATAACTTACTACGCTTTTGACTGCAGCTGAGCATGTCTGATGTAGCTTCTGTGATATTGTATCTGTTGTGTTGTTGTAGCTGTGTTGTTGTAGCTGTGTTGTTGTAGCTGTGTTGTTGTAGCTGTGTTGTTGTAGCTGTGGTGTTGCTGCTGTGTTGTTGTAGCTGTGTTTTGGCTGTGTTGTTGCAGCTGTGTTGTTGCAGCTGTGTTGTTGTAGCTGTGTTGTTGTAGCTGTGTTGTTGTAGCTGTGTTGTTGTGGCTGTGTTGTTGTAGCTGTGTTGCTGTAGTTGTGTTGTTGTAGCTGTGTTGGTGCAGCTGTGTTGTTGTAGCTGTGTTGCTGTAGTTGTGTTGTTGTAGCTGTGTTGGTGCAGCTGTGTTGGTGCAGCTGTGTTGTTGTAGCTGAATTGTTGTAGCTGTGTTGTTATAGCTGTGTTGTTGTAGCTGAATTGTTGTAGCTGTGTTGTTGTAGCTGTGTTGTTGTAGCTGTGTTGTTGTAGCTGTGCTGTTGTAGAAGTGTTGATGTAGCTGTGTTGTTGTAGCTGTGTTGCTGTAGCTGTGTTGCTGTAGTTGTGTTGTGGCTTTGTTGTAGCTGTGGTGTTGCAGCTGTGTTGTTGTAGCTGTGTTTTGGCTGTGTTGTTGTAGCTGTGTTGTTGCAGCTGTGTTGTTGTAGATGTGTTGCTGTAGCTGTGTTGCTGTAGTTGTGTTGTGGCTGTGTTGTTGTAGCTGTGTTATTGTAGCTGTGCTGTTGTAGAAGTGTTGATGTAGCTGTGTTGTTGTAGCTGTGTTGTTGTAGCTGTGTTGCTGTAGCTGTGTTGCTGTAGTTGTGTTGTGGCTGTGGTGTTGTAGCTGTGCTGTTGTAGCTGTGTTGTTTCAGCTGTGTTGTAGCTGTGTTATAGCAGTGCTGATGTAGCTGTGTTTTTGTAGCTGTGTTGCTGTAGTTGTGTTGTAGCTGTGTTGTTGTAGCTGTGTTGTTGTAACTGTGTTGTAGCTGTGTTGCAGCTGTGTTGGTGTAGCAGTGTTGTTGCAGCTGTGTTGTTGTAGCTGTGTTGTTGTAGCTGTGTTGCTGTAGCTGTGTTGTGGCTGTGTTGTTGTAGCTGTGTTGTTGTAGCTGTGTTGTTGCAGCTGTGCTGTTGTAGCTGTGTTATAGCAGTGCTGTTGTAGCTGTGCTGTTTTGGCAGTGTTGTCGTAGCTGTGTTGTAGCTGTGTTGTTGTGGCTGTGCTGTTGTAGCTGTGTTGTTGTGGCTGTGTTGTTGTGGCTGTGCTGTTGTAGCTGTGTTGCTGTAGCTGTGTTGTTGTGGCTGTGTTGTTGTAGCTGTGTTGTTGTGGCTGTGCTGTTGTGGCTGTGTTGTTGTAGCTGTGTTGTTGTGGCTGTGTTGTTGCAGCTGTGTTGTTGTGGCTGTGCTGTTGTGGCTGTGTTGTTGTAGCTGTGTTGTTGTGGCTGTGCTGTTGTGGCTGTGTTGTTGTAGCTGTGTTGTTGTAGGTGTGCTGTTGTAGCTGTGTTATAGCAGTGCTGTTGTAGCTGTGTTGTTGTAGCTGTGTTGCTGTAGCTGTATTGTGGCTTTGTTGTTGTAGCTGTGAAGTTGTAACTGTGTTGTTGTAGGTGTGCTGTTGTAGCTGTGTTATAGCAGTGCTGTTGTAGCTGTGTTGTTGTAGCTGTGCTGTTGTAGCTGTGTTGTTGTAGCTGTTTTGTTGTAGCTGTGTTGCTGTAGCTGTATTGTGGCTTTGTTGTTGTAGCTGTGATGTTGTAGCTGTGTTGTTGTAGCTGTGTTGTTGTGGCTGTGTTGTTGTAGCTGTGTTGTTGTAGCTGTGTTATAGCAGTGCTGTTGTAGCTGTGTTATAGCAGTGCTGTTGTAGCTGTGTTGTTGTAGCTGTGCTGTTGTGGCTGTGTTGTTGTAGCTGTGTTGTTGTAGCTGTGTTGTTGTAGCTGTGTTGTTGTGGCTGCGTTGTTGTAGCTGTGTTGTTGTAGCTGCGTTGTTGTAGCTGTGTTGTTGTGGCTGTGTTGTTGTGGCTGAGTTGCTGTAGCTGTGTTGTTGTAGCTGTGTTGTTGTAGCTGTGTTGCTGTAGTTGTGTTGTGGCTGTGTTGTTGTAGCTGTGCTGTTGTGGCAGTGCTGTTGTGGCTGTGTTGTTGTAACCGTGTTGTTGTAGCCGTGTTGTTGTGGCTGTGTTGTTGTAGCTGTGATGTTGTAGCTGTGTTGTTGTAGCTGTGTTGTTGTAGCTGTGATGTTGTAGCTGTGTTGTTGTAGCTGTGTTGTTGTAGGTGTGCTGTTGTAGCTGTGTTTTAGCAGTGCTGTTGTAGCTGTGCTGTTGTAGCTGTGTTGTTGTAGGTGTGCTGTTGTAGCTGTGTTATAGCAGTGCTGTTGTAGCTGTGTCGTTGTAGCTGTGTTGTTGTAGCTGTGTTGCTGTAGCTGTGTTGCTGTAGCTGTGTTGCTGTAGCTGTGTTGTTGTAGCTGTGTTGTTGTAGCTGTGTTGTTGTAGCTGTGTTGCTGTAGCTGTGTTGCTGTAGCTGTGTTGCTGTAGCTGTATTGTTGTAGCTGTGCTGTTGCTGTGTTGTTGTAGCTGTGTTATAGCAGTGCTGTTGTAGCTGTGTTGTTGTAGCTGTGTTGTTGTAGCTGTGTTGCTGTAGCTGTGTTGTTGTAGCTGTGTTGTTGTAGCTGTGTTGCTGTAGCTGTGTTGTTGTAGCTGTGTTGCTGTAGCTGTGTTGCTCTAGCTGTGTTGTTGTAGCTGTGTTGCTGTAGCTGTGTTGCTGTAGCTGTGTTGTTGTAGCTGTGTTGCTGTAGCTGTGTGGCTGTAGCTGTGTTGCTGTAGCTGTATTGTTGTAGCTGTGCTGTTGCTGTGTTGTTGTAGCTGTGTTGTTGTAGCTGTGTTGTTGTAGCTGTGCTGTTGTAGCTGTGTTATAGCAGTGCTGTTGTAGCTGTAGTGTTGTGGCAGTGCTGTTGTGGCTGTGTTGTTGTAGCTGTGTTGTTGTGGCTGTGCTGTTGTAGCTGTGCTGTTGTAGGTGTGCTGTTATAGCTGTGTTATAGCAGTGCTGTTGTAGCTGTGATGTTGTGGCTGTGTTGTTGTAGCTGTGCTGTTGTAGCTGTGTTGTTGTGGCTGTGTTGTTGTGGCTGTGATGTTGTAGCTGTGTTGTTGTAGCTGTGTTGTTGTGGCTGTGTTGTTGTAGCTGTGTTGTTGTAGCTGTGTTGTTGTAGCTGTGTTGTTGTAGCTGTGTTGTTGTAGCTGTGTTGTTGTAGCTGTGTTGTTGCAGCTGTGTTGTTGTAGCTGTGTTGTTGTGGCTGTGTTGTTGTAGCTGTGTTGTTGTAGCTGTGTTGTTGTGGCTGTGTTGTTGTAGCTGTGTTGTTGTAGCTGTGTTGTTGTGGCTGTGTTGTTGTAGCTGTGTTGTTGTAGCTGTGTTGTTGTAGCTGTGTTGTTGTAGCTGTGTTGTTGTAGCTGTGTTGTTGTAGCTGTGTTGTTGTAGCTGTGTTGTTGTAGCTGTGTTGTTGTGGCTGTGTTGTTGTAGCTGTGTTGTTGTAGCTGTGTTGTTGTAGCTGTGTTGTTGTAGCTGTGTCGTTGCAGCTGTGTTGTTGTAGCTGTGTTGTTGTAGCTGTGTTGTTGTGGCTGTGTTGTTGTAGCTGTGTTGTTGTAGCTGTGTTGTTGTAGCTGTGTTGTTGTGGCTGTGTTGTTGTGGCTGTGTTGTTGTAGCTGTGTTGTTGTTGCTGTGTTGTTGTAGCTGTGTTGTTGTAGCTGTGTTGTTGTGGCTGTGTTGTTGTAGCTGTGTTGTTGTGGCTGTGTTGTTGTAGCTGTGTTGTTGTGGCTGTGTTGTTGTGGCTGTGTTGTTGTAGCTGTGTTGTTGTAGCTGTGTTGTTGTAGCTGTGTTGTTGTGGCTGTGTTGTTGTAGCTGTGTTGTTGTGGCTGTGTTGTTGTAGCTGTGTTGTTGTGGCTGTGTTGTTGTAGCTGTGTTGTTGTGGCTGTGTTGTTGTGGCTGTGTTGTTGTGGCTGTGTTGTTGTGGCTGTGTTGTTGTGGCTGTGTTGTTGTGGCTGTGTTGTTGTGGCTGTGTTGTTGTAGCTGTGTTGTTGTGGCTGTGTTGTTGTGGCTGTGTTGTTGTGGCTGTGTTGTTGTGGCTGTGTTGTTGTGGCTGTGTTGTTGTAGCTGTGTTGTTGTGGCTGTGTTGTTGTAGCTGTGTTGTTGTGGCTGTGTTGTTGTAGCTGTGTTGTTGTGGCTGTGTTGTTGTAGCTGTGTTGTTGTGGCTGTGTTGTTGTAGCTGTGTTGTTGTAGCTGTGTTGTTGTGGCTGTGTTGTTGTAGCTGTGTTGTTGTAGCTGTGTTGTTGTAGCTGTGTTGTTGTAGCTGTGTTGTTGTAGCTGTGTTGTTGTAGCTGTGTTGTTGTGGCTGTGTTGTTGTAGCTGTGTTGTTGCAGCTGCGCTGTTGCAGCTGTGTTGTTGTAGCTGTGTTGTTGTAGCTGTGTTGTTGTAGCTGTGTTGTTGTAGCTGTGTTGTTGTAGCTGTGTTGTTGCAGCTGTGTTGTTGCAGCTGTGTTGTTGTAGCTGTGTTGTTGTGGCTGTGTTGTTGCAGCTGTGTTGTTGTGGCTGTGTTGTTGTAGCTGTGTTGTTGTAGCTGTGTTGTTGTAGCTGTGTTGTTGTAGCTGTGTTGTTGTGGCTGTGTTGTTGTAGCTGTGTTGTTGCAGCTGTGTTGCTGTAGCTGTGTTGCTGTAGCTGTGTTGTTGTAGCTGTGCTGTTGTAGCTGTGTTGTTGTAGCTGTGCTGTTGTAGCTGTGTTGTTGTAGCTGTGTTGTTGTAGCTGTGTTGTTGTAGCTGTGTTATAGCAGTGCTGTTGTAGCTGTGTTGTTGTGGCTGTGTTGTTGCAGCTGTGTTGTTGTGGCTGTGCTGTTGTGGCTGTGTTGTTGTAGCTGTGTTGTTGTGGCTGTGCTGTTGTGGCTGTGTTGTTGTAGCTGTGTTGTTGTAGGTGTGCTGTTGTAGCTGTGTTATAGCAGTGCTGTTGTAGCTGTGTTGTTGTAGCTGTGTTGCTGTAGCTGTATTGTGGCTTTGTTGTTGTAGCTGTGAAGTTGTAACTGTGTTGTTGTAGGTGTGCTGTTGTAGCTGTGTTATAGCAGTGCTGTTGTAGCTGTGTTGTTGTAGCTGTGCTGTTGTAGCTGTGTTGTTGTAGCTGTTTTGTTGTAGCTGTGTTGCTGTAGCTGTATTGTGGCTTTGTTGTTGTAGCTGTGATGTTGTAGCTGTGTTGTTGTAGCTGTGTTGTTGTGGCTGTGTTGTTGTAGCTGTGTTGTTGTAGCTGTGTTATAGCAGTGCTGTTGTAGCTGTGTTATAGCAGTGCTGTTGTAGCTGTGTTGTTGTAGCTGTGCTGTTGTGGCTGTGTTGTTGTAGCTGTGTTGTTGTAGCTGTGTTGTTGTAGCTGTGTTGTTGTGGCTGCGTTGTTGTAGCTGTGTTGTTGTAGCTGCGTTGTTGTAGCTGTGTTGTTGTGGCTGTCTTGTTGTGGCTGAGTTGCTGTAGCTGTGTTGTTGTAGCTGTGTTGTTGTAGCTGTGTTGCTGTAGTTGTGTTGTGGCTGTGTTGTTGTAGCTGTGCTGTTGTGGCAGTGCTGTTGTGGCTGTGTTGTTGTAGCCGTGTTGTTGTAGCCGTGTTGTTGTGGCTGTGTTGTTGTAGCTGTGATGTTGTAGCTGTGTTGTTGTAGCTGTGTTGTTGTAGCTGTGATGTTGTAGCTGTGTTGTTGTAGCTGTGTTGTTGTAGGTGTGCTGTTGTAGCTGTGTTTTAGCAGTGCTGTTGTAGCTGTGCTGTTGTAGCTGTGTTGTTGTAGGTGTGCTGTTGTAGCTGTGTTATAGCAGTGCTGTTGTAGCTGTGTCGTTGTAGCTGTGTTGTTGTAGCTGTGTTGCTGTAGCTGTGTTGCTGTAGCTGTGTTGCTGTAGCTGTGTTGTTGTAGCTGTGTTGTTGTAGCTCTGTTGTTGTAGCTGTGTTGCTGTAGCTGTGTTGCTGTAGCTGTGTTGCTGTAGCTGTATTGTTGTAGCTGTGCTGTTGCTGTGTTGTTGTAGCTGTGTTATAGCAGTGCTGTTGTAGCTGTGTTGTTGTAGCTGTGTTGTTGTAGCTGTGTTGCTGTAGCTGTGTTGTTGTAGCTGTGTTGTTGTAGCTGTGTTGCTGTAGCTGTGTTGTTGTAGCTGTGTTGCTGTAGCTGTGTTGCTGTAGCTGTGTTGTTGTAGCTGTGTTGCTGTAGCTGTGTTGCTGTAGCTGTGTTGTTGTAGCTGTGTTGCTGTAGCTGTGTGGCTGTAGCTGTGTTGCTGTAGCTGTATTGTTGTAGCTGTGCTGTTGCTGTGTTGTTGTAGCTGTGTTGTTGTAGCTGTGTTGTTGTAGCTGTGCTGTTGTAGCTGTGTTATAGCAGTGCTGTTGTAGCTGTAGTGTTGTGGCAGTGCTGTTGTGGCTGTGTTGTTGTAGCTGTGTTGTTGTGGCTGTGCTGTTGTAGCTGTGCTGTTGTAGGTGTGCTGTTATAGCTGTGTTATAGCAGTGCTGTTGTAGCTGTGATGTTGTGGCTGTGTTGTTGTAGCTGTGCTGTTGTAGCTGTGTTGTTGTGGCTGTGTTGTTGTGGCTGTGTTGTTGTAGCTGTGATGTTGTAGCTGTGTTGTTGTAGCTGTGTTGTTGTGGCTGTGTTGTTGTAGCTGTGTTGTTGTAGCTGTGTTGTTGTAGCTGTGTTGTTGTAGCTGTGTTGTTGTAGCTGTGTTGTTGCAGCTGTGTTGTTGTAGCTGTGTTGTTGTGGCTGTGTTGTTGTAGCTGTGTTGTTGTAGCTGTGTTGTTGTGGCTGTGTTGTTGTAGCTGTGTTGTTGTAGCTGTGTTGTTGTGGCTGTGTTGTTGTAGCTGTGTTGTTGTAGCTGTGTTGTTGTAGCTGTGTTGTTGTAGCTGTGTTGTTGTAGCTGTGTTGTTGTAGCTGTGTTGTTGTAGCTGTGTTGTTGTAGCTGTGTTGTTGTGGCTGTGTTGTTGTAGCTGTGTTGTTGTAGCTGTGTTGTTGTAGCTGTGTTGTTGTAGCTGTGTCGTTGCAGCTGTGTTGTTGTAGCTGTGTTGTTGTAGCTGTGTTGTTGTGGCTGTGTTGTTGTAGCTGTGTTGTTGTAGCTGTGTTGTTGTAGCTGTGTTGTTGTGGCTGTGTTGTTGTGGCTGTGTTGTTGTAGCTGTGTTGTTGTTGCTGTGTTGTTGTAGCTGTGTTGTTGTAGCTGTGTTGTTGTGGCTGTGTTGTTGTAGCTGTGTTGTTGTGGCTGTGTTGTTGTAGCTGTGTTGTTGTGGATGTGTTGTTGTGGCTGTGTTGTTGTAGCTGTGTTGTTGTAGCTGTGTTGTTGTAGCTGTGTTGTTGTGGCTGTGTTGTTGTAGCTGTGTTGTTGTGGCTGTGTTGTTGTAGCTGTGTTGTTGTGGCTGTGTTGTTGTAGCTGTGTTGTTGTGGCTGTGTTGTTGTGGCTGTGTTGTTGTGGCTGTGTTGTTGTGGCTGTGTTGTTGTGGCTGTGTTGTTGTGGCTGTGTTGTTGTGGCTGTGTTGTTGTAGCTGTGTTGTTGTGGCTGTGTTGTTGTGGCTGTGTTGTTGTGGCTGTGTTGTTGTGGCTGTGTTGTTGTGGCTGTGTTGTTGTAGCTGTGTTGTTGTGGCTGTGTTGTTGTAGCTGTGTTGTTGTGGCTGTGTTGTTGTAGCTGTGTTGTTGTGGCTGTGTTGTTGTAGCTGTGTTGTTGTGGCTGTGTTGTTGTAGCTGTGTTGTTGTAGCTGTGTTGTTGTGGCTGTGTTGTTGTAGCTGTGTTGTTGTAGCTGTGTTGTTGTAGCTGTGTTGTTGTAGCTGTGTTGTTGTAGCTGTGTTGTTGTAGCTGTGTTGTTGTGGCTGTGTTGTTGTAGCTGTGTTGTTGCAGCTGCGCTGTTGCAGCTGTGTTGTTGTAGCTGTGTTGTTGTAGCTGTGTTGTTGTAGCTGTGTTGTTGTAGCTGTGTTGTTGTAGCTGTGTTGTTGCAGCTGTGTTGTTGCAGCTGTGTTGTTGTAGCTGTGTTGTTGTGGCTGTGTTGTTGCAGCTGTGTTGTTGTGGCTGTGTTGTTGTAGCTGTGTTGTTGTAGCTGTGTTGTTGTAGCTGTGTTGTTGTAGCTGTGTTGTTGTGGCTGTGTTGTTGTAGCTGTGTTGTTGCAGCTGTGTTGCTGTAGCTGTGTTGCTGTAGCTGTGTTGTTGTAGCTGTGCTGTTGTAGCTGTGTTGTTGTAGCTGTGCTGTTGTAGCTGTGTTGTTGTAGCTGTGTTGTTGTAGCTGTGTTGTTGTAGCTGTGTTATAGCAGTGCTGTTGTAGCTGTGTTGTTGTAGCTGTGCTGTTGTAGCTGTGTTGTTGTAGCTGTGCTGTTGTAGCTGTGTTATAGCAGTGCTGTTGTAGCTGTGTTGTTGTAGCTGTGCTGTTGTAGCTGTGTTGCTGTAGTTGTGTTGTAGCTGTGTTGTTGTAGCTGTGTTGTTGTAGCTGTATTGTGGCTGTGCTGTTGTAGCTGTGTTGTTGTAGCCGTGTTGTTGTAGCCGTGTTGTTGTGGCTGCGTTGTTGTGGCTGCGTTGTTGTGGCTGCGTTGTTGTGGCTGTGTTGTTGTGGCTGTGTTGTTGTGGCTGTGTTGTTGTGGCTGTGTTGTTGTGGCTGTGTTGTTGTGGCTGTGTTGTTGTGGCTGTGTTGTTGTGGATGCGTTGTTGTGGCTGTGTTGTTGTGGCTGTGTTGTTGTGGCTGCGTTGTTGTGGCTGTGTTGTTGTGGCTGTGTTGTTGTGGCTGTGTTGTTGTGGCTGTGTTGTTGTGGCTGTGTTGTTGTGGCTGTGTTGTTGTGGCTGCGTTGTTGTGGCTGTGTTGTTGTGGCTGTGTTGTTGTGGCTGTGTTGTTGTGGCTGTGTTGTTGTGGCTGTGTTGTTGTGGCTGTGTTGTTGTGGATGCGTTGTTGTGGCTGTGTTGTTGTGGCTGTGTTGTTGTGGCTGCGTTGTTGTGGCTGTGTTGTTGTGGCTGTGTTGTTGTGGCTGTGTTGTTGAGGCTGTGTTGTTGTGGCTGTGTTGTTATGGCTGTGTTGTTGTGGCTGCGTTGTTGTGGCTGTGTTGTTGTGGCTGTGTTGTTATGGCTGTGTTGTTGTGGCTGCGTTGTTGTGGCTGTGTTGTTGTGGCTGTGTTGTTATGGCTGTGTTGTTGTGGCTGCGTTGTTGTGGCTGTGTTGTTGTGGCTGCGTTGTTGTGGCTGTGTTGTTGTGGCTGCGTTGTTGTGGCTGCGTTGTTGTGGCTGTGTTGTTGTGGCTGCGTTGTTGTGGCTGCGTTGTTGTGGTTGTGTTGTTGTGGCTGTGTTGTTATTGCAGTTACTGTAGTTGTTACTGTAGTTGTTATTGTAGTTGTTATTGTAGCTGTTGTTACTGTAGTTGTTGTAGTTATTGTATTTACTGTAGTTGTTATTGTAGTTGTTATTGTAGCTGTTGTTACTGTAGTTGTTGTAGTTATTGTATTTACTGTAGTTGTTATTGTAGTTGTTATTGTAGCTGTTGTTACTGTAGTTGTTGTAGTTATTGTATTTACTGTAGTTGTTATTGTAGTTGTTATTGTAGCTGTTGTTACTGTAGTTGTTGTAGTTATTGTATTTACTGTAGTTGTTATTGTAGTTGTTGGTATTGTAGCTATTGTAGTTGTTACTGTAGTTGTTACTGTAGTTGTTATTGTAGTTGTTACTGTAGTTACTGTAGTTGTTATTGTAGTTATTGTAGTTACTGTAGTTGTTATTGTAGTTATTGTAGTTACTGTAGTTGTTACTGTAGTTGTTACTGTCGCTGGTGTTGTTGCAGACTGTGCGCTCTTATAACTTTGTTGTTATATTCACCATAACTGAATTGTGGCAGTAATTCTGCGGTCTGGTGGTGTTACTCTGGTGGTGCTGCTCTGGTGGTGTTACTCTGGTGGTGCTGCTTTGGTGGTGCTCCACTGGTGCTACTGCTCTGGTGGTGCTGCTCTGGTGGTGCTGCTCTGGTGCTACTGCTCTGGTGGTGCTGCTCTGGTGGTGCTGCTCTGGTGGTGCTGCTCTGGTGCTACTGCTCTGGTGGTGCTGCTCTGGTGGTGCTGCTCTGGTGGTGCTGCTCTGGTGGTGCTGCTCTGGTGGTGCTGCTCTGGTGGTGCTGCTCTGGTGGTGCTGCTCTGGTGCTACTGCTCTGGTGGTGCTGCTCTGGTGCTGCTGCTCTGGTGCTGCTGCTGTGGTGGTGCTGCTCTGGTGGTGCTGCTCTGGTGGTGCTGCTCTGGTGGTGCTGCTCTGGTGGTGCTGCTCTGGTGCTACTGCTCTGGTGGTGCTGCTCTGGTGGTGCTGCTCTGGTGGTGCTGCTCTGGTGGTGCTGCTCTGGTGCTACTGCTCTGGTGGTGCTGCTCTGGTGCTGCTGCTCTGGTGCTGCTGCTCTGGTGGTGCTGCTCTGGTGGTGCTGCTCTGGTGGTGCTGCTCTGGTGGTGCTGCTCTGGTGGTGCTGCTCTGGTGCTACTGCTCTGGTGGTGCTGCTCTGGTGGTGCTGCTCTGGTGCTGCTGCTCTGGTGGTGCTGCTCTGGTGGTGCTGCTCTGGTGGTGCTGCTCTGGTGCTACTGCTCTGGTGGTGCTGCTCTGGTGGTGCTGCTCTGGTGGTGCTGCTCTGGTGCTACTGCTCTGGTGGTGCTGCTCTGGTGCTGCTGCTCTGGTGGTGCTGCTCTGGTGGTGCTGCTCTGGTGGTGCTGCTCTGGTGCTACTGCTCTGGTGGTGCTGCTCTGGTGGTGCTGCTCTGGTGGTGCTGCTCTGGTGGTGCTGCTCTGGTGGTGCTGCTCTGGTGGTGCTGCTCTGGTGGTGCTGCTCTGGTGGTGTTGCACTGGTGCTACTGCTCTGGTGGTGCTGCTCTGGTGCTGCTGCACTGGTTGTGTTACTCTGGTGGTGCTGCTCTGGTGGTGCTGCTCTGGTGCTGCTGCACTGGTTGTGTTACTCTGGTGGTGCTGCTCTGGTGGTGCTGCTCTGGTGGTGCTGCTCTGGTGGTGCTGCTCTGGTGGTGCTGCTCTGGTGGTGCTGCACTGGTGGTGCTGCACTGGTGGTGCTGCTCTGGTGGTGCTGCTCTGGTGCTGCTGCACTGGTTGTGTTACTCTGGTGGTGCTGCTCTGGTGGTGCTGCTCTGGTGGTGCTGCTCTGGTGGTGTTACTCTGGTGGTGCTGCTCTGGTGCTGCACTGGTGCTACTGCTCTGGTGGTGCTGCTCTGGTGCTGCTGCACTGGTGGTGCTGCTCTGATGGTGCTGCTCTGGTTGTGCTGCTCTGGTGGTGTTGCTCTGGTGGTGCTGCTCTGGTGGTGCTGCTCTGGTGGTGCTGCTCTGGTGGTGCTGCACTGGTGGTGCTGCACTGGTGCTACTGCTCTGGTGGTGCTGCTCTGGTGCTGCTGCACTGGTTGTGTTACTATGGTGGTGCTGCTCTGGTGGTGCTGCTCTGGTGGTGCTGCACTGGTGGTGCTGCACTGGTGGTGCTGCTCTGGTGGTGCTGCTCTGGTGGTGCTGCACTGGTTGTGTTACTCTGGTGGTGCTGCTCTGGTGGTGCTGCTCTGGTGGTGCTGCTCTGGTGGTGTTACTCTGGTGGTGCTGCTCTGGTGCTGCACTGGTGCTACTGCTCTGGTGGTGCTGCTCTGGTGCTGCTGCACTGGTGGTGCTGCTCTGATGGTGCTGCTCTGGTGGTGCTGCTCTGGTGGTGTTGCTCTGGTGGTGCTGCTCTGGTGGTGCTGCTCTGGTGGTGCTGCTCTGGTGGTGCTGCTCTGGTGGTGCTGCACTGGTGGTGCTGCACTGGTGCTACTGCTCTGGTGGTGCTGCTCTGGTGCTGCTGCACTGGTTGTGTTACTCTGGTGGTGCTGCTCTGGTGGTGCTGCTCTGGTGGTGCTGCTCTGGTGGTGCTGCTCTGGTGCTACTGCTCTGGTGGTGCTGCTCTGGTGGTGCTGCTCTGGTGCTACTGCTCTGGTGGTGCTGCTCTGGTGCTGCTGCTCTGGTGGTGCTGCTCTGGTGGTGCTGCTCTGGTGGTGCTGCTCTGGTGCTACTGCTCTGGTGGTGCTGCTCTGGTGGTGCTGCTCTGGTGGTGCTGCTCTGGTGGTGCTGCTCTGGTGGTGCTGCTCTGGTGGTGCTGCTCTGGTGCTACTGCTCTGGTGGTGCTGCTCTGGTGGTGCTGCTCTGGTGGTGCTGCTCTGGTGGTGCTGCTCTGGTGGTGCTGCACTGGTGCTACTGCTCTGGTGGTGCTGCTCTGGTGCTGCTGCTCTGGTGGTGCTGCTCTGATGGTGCTGCTCTGGTGCTGCTGCTCTGGTGGTGCTGCTTTGGTGGTGCTGCTCCGGTGGTGCTGCTCTGGTGCTGCTGCTCTGGTGCTGCTCTGGTGGTGCTGCACTGGTTGTGTTACTCTGGTGGTGCTGCTCTGGTGGTGCTGCTCTGGTGGTGCTGCTCTGGTGCTACTGCTCTGGTGGTGCTGCTCTGGTGGTGCTGCTCTGGTGGTGCTGCTCTGGTGGTGCTGCTCTGGTGGTGCTGCACTGGTGCTACTGCTCTGGTGGTGCTGCTCTGGTGCTGCTGCTCTGGTGGTGCTGCTCTGATGGTGCTGCTCTGGTGCTGCTGCTCTGGTGGTGCTGCTTTGGTGGTGCTGCTCCGGTGGTGCTGCTCTGGTGCTGCTGCTCTGGTGCTGCTCTGGTGGTGCTGCACTGGTTGTGTTACTCTGGTGGTGCTGCTCTGGTGGTGCTGCTCTGGTGGTGCTGCTCTGGTGGTGCTGCTCTGGTGGTGTTACTCTGGTGGTGCTGCTCTGGTGCTGCACTGGTGCTACTGCTCTGGTGGTGCTGCTCTGGTGCTGCTGCACTGGTTGTGTTACTCTGGTGGTGCTGCTCTGGTGGTGCTGCTCTGGTATTGCTGCTCTGGTGGTGCTGCTCTGGTGGTGCTGCTCTGGTGGTGCTGCTCTGGTGGTGTTGCACTGGTGCTACTGCTCTGGTGGTGCTGCTCTGGTGCTGCTGCACTGGTTGTGTTACTCTGGTGGTGCTGCTCTGGTGGTGCTGCTCTGGTGCTGCTGCACTGGTTGTGTTACTCTGGTGGTGCTGCTCTGGTGGTGCTGCTCTGGTGGTGCTGCTCTGGTGGTGCTGCTCTGGTGGTGCTGCTCTGGTGGGGCTGCACTGGTGGTGCTGCACTGGTGGTGCTGCTCTGGTGGTGCTGCTCTGGTGCTGCTGCACTGGTTGTGTTACTCTGGTGGTGCTGCTCTGGTGGTGCTGCTCTGGTGGTGCTGCTCTGGTGGTGTTACTCTGGTGGTGCTGCTCTGGTGCTGCACTGGTGCTACTGCTCTGGTGGTGCTGCTCTGGTGCTGCTGCACTGGTGGTGCTGCTCTGATGGTGCTGCTCTGGTGGTGCTGCTCTGGTGGTGTTGCTCTGGTGGTGCTGCTCTGGTGGTGCTGCTCTGGTGGTGCTGCTCTGGTGGTGCTGCTCTGGTGGTGCTGCACTGGTGGTGCTGCACTGGTGCTACTGCTCTGGTGGTGCTGCTCTGGTGCTGCTGCACTGGTTGTGTTACTCTGGTGGTGCTGCTCTGGTGGTGCTGCTCTGGTGGTGCTGCTCTGGTGGTGCTGCTCTGTTGGTGCTGCACTGGTGGTGCTGCACTGGTGGTGCTGCTCTGGTGGTGCTGCTCTGGTGCTGCTGCACTGGTTGTGTTACTCTGGTGGTGCTGCTCTGGTGGTGCTGCTCTGGTGGTGCTGCTCTGGTGGTGCTGCTCTGGTGGTGTTACTCTGGTGGTGCTGCTCTGGTGCTGCACTGGTGCTACTGCTCTGGTGGTGCTGCTCTGGTGCTGCTGCACTGGTGGTGCTGCTCTGATGGTGCTGCTCTGGTGGTGCTGCTCTGGTGGTGTTGCTCTGGTGGTGCTGCTCTGGTGGTGCTGCTATGGTGGTGCTGCTCTGGTGGTGCTGCACTGGTGGTGCTGCACTGGTGCTACTGCTCTGGTGGTGCTGCTCTGGTGCTGCTGCACTGGTTGTGTTACTCTGGTGGTGCTGCTCTGGTGGTGCTGCTCTGGTGGTGCTGCTCTGATTGTTTTATTCTGGAGTTGTTACTCTGGTGGTGTTACTCTTTTGGTGCTGCTCTGATGGTGCTCCTCCGGTGGTGTTACTCTGGTGGTGCTGCTCTGATCGCGCTACTCTGGTTGCGCTACTCTGGCCGTTCTCTCCTGGTCTAGCCCCTCTGGCCGCGCTCCTCTGGCCGCGCTCCTCTGGCCGCACTCCTCTGGCCTAGTTTAATATGTTTATTATGCACCCCATACCCATCCTGTGGGCGGTAGTCAAAAGATTACAGAGGTACATAATGGGTCCAGGGACTGGGCCTCAAAGTTTTGATAGCTGAGCAAGTTACAGAGGTAATGAATTCACAATTTACAAAGGTAATGAACTCACAATTTACAAAGGTAATGAACTCACAATTTACAAAGGTAATGAACTCCAGGTAGGTCTAGTCACAATCATGACAAGTTACAAGGGTATTTACAGATTACAGAGGTACACAATGGGTCCAGGGACCGGGCTCCAAAGTTTTGATGGCTGAACTAGGTACAAGGTAATGAACTCACAAGTTACAAAGGTAATGAACTCACAAGTTACAAAGGTAATGAATACTGTAAGAATGGTTACTTACGTTTATACATGGCTGCAATCATGAACAAATTTTAGAGTAATGAGCAATTCACACTTCCACACCCGGTCACAACTGTAGTGAGTTATTGGTGCAAATGTTGATTGCTGAGTCTCTCTCTCTCTCTCACACACACACACATACAAATTCATACACACACACACACACACACACACACACACACACACACACACACACATACACACACACACATACACACACGCACACACACTCATACACCGGTAAAGAGGCGGGGCCAGGAGCTAAGACTCGACCCCTGCAACCACAAATAGGCGAGTACAAATAGGTGAGTACACACACACACTCACACACACACACTCATACTCACACACACACACACACACACACATGCACATATGTGGTAATGCTTTATTTACAGCTAGCAAAGTCAGGGTATTTCTCCAGAATGGTCTGTAATATACCACTGTGGATAAAATACTTAGCCATTTCTTGAACACTTCTGAGTGAGTTGTTTCTAAATTCATTAATTTTATCGCACTCCAGTACATAATGACGCAGGGTGTGGCAATAATCCATCTGGCAAAGTTTACATTTCGTTTGGTCTACATCTGGTGGTGGTGATTTAACCTGCCAAAGATACTTGTAACCCAGCCGGAGCCGGGTGGTAGTGACATCCAAGAGTCTGCTTATTTTGTTGGATGCACCATAGACATGTGGCTCCTCCTGCATGATAGAATGATGATAGATGGACTCACTGGTGTCAATCTCCCTGAGCCTTAAGTCCATAAAATTCAGCTGAAGTTCTTTTCGTATTATTGTTCTCAAACTACTACCTGACAAGCCAAGATTCTAATCTACTCCCTCTTTGAAAGCATACAGCTTAGCCAATTTATCAGTTCTATCATGCATCTGAAGACCAATGTGAGATGGAATCCACAGCATGTGTACTCTGACTCCACTGTCCACAATCCTACCATACCTGTGTCTGGCTTCTGACACAAGCATGCCACAATTTGTGCTTAATGAGTTGAGAGCATTTATGGATGACAGAGAATCAGTTACAATTAAACTGTCAATCTTTGATACATAGATGCATTTCAGTGCAAGGAGTATGGCAAACAGTTCTGTCTGAAGGGTAGAGGCCCAATTATTGATGCGTGCTCCAATTTCTTTAAGAGAGCCATCACTCTGTACGACAACAGCAGCACTACCAGCTGCACCAGTGGATTGATGAACAGAACCATCAACGTAAATAATTTGCGAGAGTGTGTGCTGTGTGACTAAGTTATCAATACAGCTTAAGGCCTCATGTTTGGCTTCAAGGCGAAGTTTTGGTTGTGATTTAAGAAGTAGTTTGGGGGGAAATGGAGGAATGGTAATTTGGAATGGGGTAATATTCCATGGAGCGGAGAAGTGCCGCTGTTGCCTTACTTGACATAGATCATGTATCTGATTCATGCGGAGGTCGGTTCCAGTCTTTTCGATCCATCTGGAGGAGTGTTCACCAGTGCTGAGGAAAGTTTGGAGGGCTTCTGTGCAGGGGTTTGAATGAGCTTGCCTGAGCATATTAACCCCAATTAGGATATTTCTTTCAGTAACACGATCTCTGATGCTTGGAATATCAAGTTCTTTTTGCATATTTAAAATTTTGGCAGTACGAGGGCATCCTAGGATGATCCTTTGCTTCGTTCTGCAGTTTTTCCAGCCCTCCAAGCTTCCAGTCAGACACAAGAGCAAGTAGTGGCGCAGCATAATCAACCAATGATCTAATAAGCAAGATACATCATTTTCACAATTTTAACATTAGCACCATACCTGGGGTGAAGCCCTGCCACAACTCTAAGTGCTCTTAGTCGTTCTTTGTATTGGCGACAAAGTCTTGTTACAACAGGTCCAAGTAGTGGAACCTCAAAGCCTAGATACCTGTATTTGCTTACATATTCTAGAAGAGACCCATCATGCAATTGGATCTGACGAACTGTGCCTCTCTGTCGAGGAGGACGCCTATTGAGTATCTTTGTTTTATCAGTAGAGATTATCAACCCCAGGTCCTGACACGAGGCTAGTACATGATTAAGAATGTTTTGGGTGTTGGAGAATCCGGTGGTGTGAATCATTATATCATCAGCAAAACTAATCACATAATTATGGGGCTGACTAGGCATAGCATTAAGTAATGCATTAATTAGAATATTGAACAGTGTGGGACTGAGCACACCTCCCTGTGGGGTTCCTAATTCAAAGTCTTTAGTTACACTTCTATGTCCCTGGAACAACACAGACGATTTTCTGTTGGACAGGTAGCCTTTAATCCAGCGGAGAAGCCATCCTCCAACATCCATTCTGGCAAGTTCACTAATTATTACATGTCGGTTGGCTACATCGAAAGCGGATTTAAGGTCAAGGAAGGTAGTGTAGGAGCTGTCAGTGTGCAGGGTGAGAAAGGTGGCTATGCAATGATGCACGCTCCTTCCATGCATGAAACCATGTAACCGGGGAGACAAAAATTGTTTGATTCTGTACATGAGACGATTAAGAATCATTCTCTCAAATGTTTTACACAAGCAGCTAGTAAGAGATATTGAGCGAAATGCATTTTGTTGATTGGGCTTAGGAATTGGAATGATGAGGCTGTTGGTCCAAGATTGAGGGAGCTCCCCAGTTACATAGCTCATGTTATATAATTCAAGTAATGGATTACCTGATACTCGACACAGCAATCTGAGTATGTTGTAAGTAATACCATCCTCACCAGGCGACGTGGAGTTGCCCTTAGTTAGCGCTGCAACATTTTCCAAAATCAAAGTATGTACCGTTATTATAATAATGGTTAATTATATTAAAAAGTTCGTCGACTGTCAAGGCTCTAAAAGTTTGGGAAATAAAGATATATCTACGTGTTTCACACGTCTTATTCTTCGTGGAAGTAGCGTATGAACTGTAAAGTTTAATAGAGTTTAATCTTACACAAATTCTCCAACTGGGATTAAAAAGAGCCAAAAAAAAAAAATTCTCGGGAAAATGCCAGGCAATAAGAGCGGAAGTAATGCACTCACTGTACATGCTATCGAAAAAAATGTACACGAAGTGAATTAAGTGAATTGCCTTGTACTTGGTAAGAACGGAAGTGTGTATTTATGGACGCTCGATTATATGTGGGCGCCTTTCCCTTCGTCAGAAGACTCACATAGACGTAAATTACAGGGTCTTCGTCTACCACTGAAATTTTAATTACCGGCAGCGAGGCGTCAGGGTCAACTATACAGTAATAAGACTTTTCTCAAAGCTCTTGAGCACTCACTGAACTAAAACTTGATCACCATTAAGTTTAATGAGTTAACATGGAAGCAAGGAGGGAGAGATAAGGAAAATATCGAGAGAGAGAGAGAAAGAGAACGAGAGAGAGAGAGAGAGAGAGAGATTGCTGTAATTGTTCCAGTGCTTGACATGATAAAAAAAAAAAACTTTGCAGACTTCGCTACTTATATCTTTCGCTCCTCTGTCGACCCATTAATAAGTAGTCTGTCTGAAGGCACAATCACTTACCTTCACCAAGGCTGAGGAACTGTTTAACTCGACTTTTGTATATTGTTCTTTAGTATTTCTATTGTGTCTGAATTTGTACTGATAAAGCCACTAGTGGGCGAAACGTCTACAAATAAAGATACTCAGATGCTGCACATGTCTAATTCCTCATCTTGTCCGTATCACGTATATTACAAAAACACCAATTGGGACTTTCACATTAGTGTTAGTAATATAAAAGTTCGGGATACATAATATAACATTAAAATCAATTAATCTTTAATATAATATAAAAACAACTATCTTTGGTCTAGAGGTATTTAAAATATATATATACATGTTACAATAATAAATTATTAGCGTCTTAAAATAATAATATATATATCTATGCTAAAATAATAAATTATAAATAACATTTGTATAATAATAAATTATGATCAACTCCGTGTCTCACACGACACTTATAATGACGCTCTGTGTCTCACACGACACTTATAATGACGCTCTGTGTCTCACACGACACTTATAATGACGCTCTGTGTCTCACACGACACTTATAATGACGCTCTGTGTCTCACACGACACTTATAATGACGCTCTGTGTCTCACACGACACTTATTCGAGTTGTGACGCTCCTTCTCCACCGTGTCACTCGACACCCTTTTCTCTGTGTGATGACGCTCCTTCACAACCGTGTCACTTGACACCCTTTTCTCCGTGTCACACGACACTCCCGAGTTGTGACGCTCCCTGGCTACAACATGCGAATACACAAACACATCAACCAGAAGCAAGCCATTGCATCCAAGGCCCTGTCGGGGCTGTCCAAGCTATGGCAAGCCTCCCAAAAAACGAAACTACATCTATACAAAGCCCTCATCCGTCCACTAATAACTTACTGCCCATTAGCCCTCTCTCTAGCAGCTGTGACAAACAGACGTAAACTACAACGCATCCAGAACAAAGCCTTACGCTGGGTGTTCAACACACGATGGGATGAATTCATCACAAGTGAGTCCATCCACGCCCGTGCGAACATCCCTGCTCTAAACGTGTACTGGAAACAGCTTAGCGATAAACAAATAGACAGACTAGAGACCAGACATGACTACTGGACCTCATACCTAGACGACGAAATACGCAGACCAGCAAACACACACAACCTCTTCTACTCATTGCTAGCTCCTGACCCAATTCCTATATACAAATAACCTGCTAAAATCTTGACTCACTAACCTGTAACTCACAGGTATGGACCTTTAATAAAGCCCTTGTACCATGCGATGAACGCTTTGTCGCTCCCCCCCCCTTCCCCCCGACCAGTCACTTAGTTGCGCAAACTCCTGAATCGCTTTCAGCTCAGCTACTGGGTTAAGCCCTGGTTCTTTCCCTCTTACAAATAACCCTTCCTCTAACCAACCTATTCTTCCTCTATCCCCACTTCCCCACTCACCCCTTCTTGGGGTCTTACCTAGAATCTATCGTATCGTATCGTGTCTCACACGACACTTATCCGTGTAATGGCGCTCCATCTCAGCTGTGTCCCTTGACACCCTTTTCTCTGCGTCATACAACTGTGTCACCCGACACCCAGCGACACACTCACACAGCGTCTTTCTCGAGGCCAGTCACATGACACTATTCAATGTACACTATAACCGTAACTTCTTTAGTGTCACACGACACCCTTTTCTTCTCAGTGTTCCACTACAACAGCATCCGATGACTCCGGCCCACAGTTGACCAGCGTAGGCGGTGAGTCAGTAGACATCACCTGTCCTTTAAATACTCTCCAAGGCCGGTAGAAGTACACCGTAAGATGGTCTGGTAAGTACTATCTACCGCCTTCAAGACCAGTTGATAAATAGTGTTTGGAGAACACCATGATTCAAGCTCACTGAATGCGGCCGTCAAGTAACTGAGGCCAACAGACTCAGTGAGCTGCGGTGAGCGGTTCTTCTAGAATCAGTAGAATACCCTCTACTGCCAGTAGATGTGTACCATTAGGTGTTCTGGTAACTACTGCTTCGATGCGTACCGTGAGGTGTTCAGGTACTTACTGCTTCTAAAGCCAGTAGATGTGTACCGTGAGGTGTTCAGGTACTTACTGCTTCTAAAGCCAGTAGATGTGTACCGTGAGGTGTTCAGGTACTTACTGCTTCTAAAGCCAGTAGATGTGTACCGTGAGGTGTTCAGGTACCTACTGCTTCTAAAGCCAGTAGATGTGTACCGTGAGGTGTTCAGGTACTTACTGCTTCTAAAGCCAGTAGATGTGTACCGTGAGGTGTTCAGGTACTTACTGCTTCTAAAGCCAGTAGATGTGTACCGTGAGGTGTTCAGGTACCTACTGCTTCTAAAGCCAGTAGATGTGTACCGTGAGGTGTTCAGGTACCTACTGCTTCTAAAGCCAGTAGATGTGTACCGTGAGGTGTTCAGGTACTTACTGCTTAGCTGCGTACCGTGAGGTGTTCAGGTACTTACTGCTGCTAAGGCCGGCTCAGCAGTCCCCACAATGGGTTTGATGACGTACCCAGTGGTACTGCCGGCCGGCAGGTTAACCATTTAACCACTAGCCCATGATGATCCTTTTCAAATCACTTGTTCTCTCTAGGCTGGAATACTGCTGTACATTAACATCTCCATTCAAAGCAGGTGAAATCGCAGATCTAGAGTGTACAGAGATCCTTTACTGCACGTATAAGTTCTGTCAAGCACCTTAACTACTGGGAACGCCTGGAAGCACTTGACTTGTACTCGTTGGAACGCAGGAGGGAGAGATATATCATAATCTACACTTGGAAAATCCTGGAAGGAATGGTCCCAAATCTGCACACAGAAATCACTCCCTACGAAAGTAAAAGACTGGGCAGGCGATGCAAAATGCCCCCAATAAAAAGTAGGGGCGCCATTGGTACACTAAGAGAAAACACCATAAGTGTCCGGGGCCCAAAACTGTTCAACAGCCTCCCATCAAGCATTAGGGGAATTGCCAATAAACCCCTGGCTGCCTTCAAGAGAGAACTGGACAGATACCTATAGTCAATGCCGGATCAGCCGGGCTGTGGCTCGTACGTTGGATTGCGTGCGGCCAGCAGTAACAGCCTAGTTGATCAGGCCCTGATCCATCGGGAGGCCTGGTCATGGACCGGGCCGCGGGGGCGTTGATCCCCGGAATAACCTCCAGGTAACCTCCAGGTAGTTTGGTAGGGGGCCGCAACAACGTACCATTCATGATTTTTTTTTTTATTGATGGGAGCCAGTTCGTTAAATCTTACAGGGAGAAAGGACCTCAATGGTAATAAATCTGTCTGACTTTTTGGGGTATCCCAGGTTCTCTACACATATGCTGCTATGTATGAAAATCTATATAACTGTATTTTTGTATACCTGAATAAACTTACTTACTATCTTTACGTTCATGCATGCTGGAAGTGATCTGTAAAGCCCTTGGATCCTCTTAGGCAGCAAAGCACTCTAGGTGGCTCCCTCTATGAGTCAGATTCACAAATTGTAAATATGATTAATCTCCCAAGAAACCAAAATAACTTCTCACTGTGTATGACATTAGAGTTACCAATTTTATAGAAGACAGAAATAATAGTTTCAGTTCTTTAAACAGTACAAATAATGTATTTTATATGTAATAAAACATTGGAAGGCACCAAAGAAAGACACTAATTATGCTATGTATTTCAGGCAAATTAGTACTAATGCTTAAATGTTATTTAAGATCTAGACATAGAATTAAGTTGACTTTTTGTGCAGTTAACTACAATTATAAGTACAACTAGAAAGGTAGTGAACGAATACTCGGTTACAAAAGTATTACCTATTATTTTAATTTGATTTTTATTATCTTCAGTTTCGTGGAGTGATCAAATAGAGATGGTGAAGATACAGCAAGTTACTTAGTTACGCTTGAAATACAATGGGAGAATATGTGTTACTAGTGCTGTATGAGAGTTGAGGGAAGGATGGAAGAAGAACAGGACAGAACTGGATGAAACTTGTTTTCACCAGCATAACATATTGCTGTTAGGTAAAACACATATGCAACAGTTAGACAACTTTATTCCGAAACGTTTCGCCTACACAGTAGGCTTCTTCAGTCGAATACAGAAAGTAGGCAGGAACAGTAGAGATGTGAAGACGATGTAATCAGTCCATCACCCTTGAAGTCGTAGAATTTGAGGTTGTCAGTCCCTCGGCCTGGAGAAGTTCAGTTCCATAGTCAGGAACTGACTATAGTCAGGAACTGACTATAGAACTGAACTTCTCCAGGCCGAGGGACTGACAACCTCAAATTCTACGACTTCAAGGGTGATGGACTGATTACATCGTCTTCACATCTCTACTGTTCCTGCCTACTTTCTGTATTCGACTGAAGAAGCCTACTGTGTAGGCGAAACGTTTCGGAATAAAGTTGTCTAACTGTTGCATATGTGTCTTACCTAACAACCTGTCGGTATTGTATACCATTTTGATGTTCATAACATATTGCTGTTTCCTGACTCACAAAATCGTAATGACACGACTGCAAACAATCTATACCACGAATGGGGTTAGAACCCGCGATCAGAGTCACAAAACTCCAGAGCGACGCGTTAGTTATGTTAAGGAGATGAGGTGCTTTTTAACAGTAGCACTGAATCGATTGGATGATAACGTACCTTTCGATGCTTCAGGTAGGAAATTTTAGATCTAAGTTATTGCCAAGTTTGAGTCGGATTCGGAGTTATTACTTATAATTTTTGGCTGCTGGAATCGGTACCCCATGACCTGAGGTATGCACTTAATAGGTGCCCTTGGTGTGTTAGGGCCATCTGACTCAAACTTGTTGAGTAGGGCCAGTGTAGATATTGCATCCTCACCCGAAATTTCTATTTCAGACAAGCAGAAGCGCTTGTAGAGGCATGTTATTATACAAAATCAGTTTGGACTTGTGGATGGTAAATACTGTCTCATAAGCCTTTTCAGTTCTATGATAAAATAATGCAAATCAATGAAGACAACAACGACGGTGTTCTCTCTGGGAGGTTTATTAACAAATAATAGGAAAAAGAAATGCCCGAAATGCCTCGGCATGATGGTGGCTTTCTTTGCACTTAGCAAATCAATATTGCAATTACACATTCAAACTATTCAAGGAAATAAACTCCTTATTCCTTAAAGTATAGGAGACGACATTTCTCTACAGATGTGTTAACGAGTAGAATCCCTAAGATTAGTATTAGAAGTATTACTATTGTAAATCTATATATCTAAATTATCATAAAGAGGATCGAATCAATTAGAAAAATGAGAAGGGAAGATGATGGATAGAGGTTGCAAGAAGGCCAAGGCAACCTGCAAGAGTGCTGAAGTCTTACGCTACTTGACTGCTACATAAGTAAATGCAAGGCCATGCAAACTGAAGAGGGGGAAAAATAATGAAGAATGAATATAGTTTGACAAACGATAAAAAAATATAACACATGTGGAAAGATTTTTGTGTAAACATCATATCGTACTTTTGAGCCTAGTTAAAGGTGCATATAAACTATATAACATCAGTTAACTGGTCTCCATGTGCGTGTGTAAGCCATTTGTTTTCAAAATCCATAGAACCAACATATATCGAGTTCACAGAAACCATTAAAATAATTAATGTGGATACGTTGCTCAATTTCAACCTACGAGTGTCATCATGAGAAGTATTCTGATGACACCAGCCAAGACTGTCTTTCCAGCTTTTCTGTGTCTAAAAATTAAAGGTTAAACCCATCATTAGGAATGCTGCTGTAGGCCTAGTGATGTTATCACGTTGACAAAGACTGTAATTTGTAAGTACATCACAAGTATTATTTAAGAAAACACGAGAATGCTCAAATAATCCGAAAGTTGACATTCCTAGAGCCGCCGTCTCATTGCGAATTCCCATCAGGATTCGAATTTGGTCTCAGGAAATACCATTTGAGTCACAGGGAAAACTCCTTTCCCCCTCTACCTCCGTATTCAGTCGTTTTATTCCTTTTCCTTCCTCCATTCCCCATTTCTTCCTTACCTCTCTTCTTCCCAGTCAATTTTGCTTCTGCTCTCTCATCTTTATCTTTTCCCTCCTTCTCTTCTTTCTTTTTCCTCTTCGTATGCACTCCCTCTTAAATCCTTTCCATTTTTCTTGCTAGACCCTTCTATTTATGACTGCTCTCCCAACCCAGATTCCTAACATTTTTTCCTCCCAACCCGTCTGCCTCCCTACCAGTCTTCCTCTCAACTTCTCTCTTTCCCCTTTTTTCTTAATCAGTTTCATATTTTTTCCCATCCTCTCTTCAATTCTTCATCTTACTCAAAATCCCTTGTAGTTAATTTCCTAAATTTTGTCTTCCACTCTTTATCCATTCTTTCCTCTTTTCCCTTCCGTTCTTCTTCCAATCTTTCCTCTCCTTGTACGTCGAACATGCTCCCTGCGGACGTAGTGAAGAGCATATATATATATATATATATATATATATATATATATATATATATATATATATATATATATATATATATATATATATATATATATATATATGTATATATATATATATATATATATATATATATATATATATATATATATATATATATATATATATATATATATATATATATATATATGCAATAAGATCACAGTAAACAGGTGATTTCAGAAGATGCAAAACAACCACTCTGAAAGAATAGAGAAATTCCAAGCGCTTTCGTGACTACTCACATCATCAAGGAACTATGAAAGTAAAGCATCCAAGGAAGCTATATAAGGGGTCTGGCCAACACCTTACTATCAGATCCCACAACGGTTAAACACCTGACGCGCGCCGACCCAACTGGATAGGTCCTTTGCACAAACAAATTTTTAAAAAAATTGTTCTCGATAAGCTTTCCTAATCATATATCTTTTGTTTCACAGTTTTCTTCTGCACTGATCAAGTCCCACAGGTTAAAAATTCGACTTAATTTTTTTTTTTTTTAAATTGTTTGTGCAAAGGGCCTATCCAGTTGGGTCGGCGCGCGTCAGGTGTTTAACCGTTGTGGGATCTGATAGTGAGGTGCTGGCCAGACCCCTTATATAGCTTCCTTGGATGCTTTACTTTCATAGTTCCTTGATAATGTGAGTAGTCACGAAAGCACTTGGAATTTCTCTATTCTTTCAGAGTGGTTGTTTTGTATTTTCTGAAATCACCTGTTTACTGTGATCTTATTGGATATATATATATATATATATATATATATATATATATATATATATATATATATATATATATATATATATATATATATATATATATATATATATATTTATATATATATATATATATATATATATATATATATATATATATATATATATATATATATATATATATATATATATATATATATATATATATATATATATATTTGGTCAACTGGGCCAAACTCCCTTAAAAATTAAACTTTTCCAAATTTTCTTTTATGGATTAATGGACACATTTTTTTATTGAAAATTATGTAAAAAAAATTAATTTTTGCACCAACCTAAGTTAGAAGCCTCATCTAACCTAACGTAATATATTTCATCCTAATTCTTCTAAATATATCATAGATTACCACTTTCCTAGATTTTGTTACGTTTGTCTTGGTGTGTTATCTAAGCTATAAGTCATTTGAAATAATTATTATTTAGTTTTAACAAGGTCTTGTTTTAGAAGATAATCTGCTGAGTTCTCTGTCCTGTACTCCCTTTTACTTTATTATTTCCACATCTAAGTGTTGGAGTTAATTATTTTTCATCATCACGTCATTGTCCTTTGTCCAGTGGAGGTTTTCTCTTTTTTTAACTTTTCTGTAACTGGTACACAGGCAACTTTCACACAGACATTTTTATTGACAATGAATGACACGACGGTGTAGATAGCGCTTATATTTAATAATAATAATAATAATAATAATAATAAAGGAGGGGTTTGGGATATTGGCAGTTTGGAGGGATATGTTGTGTATCTTTATACGTATATGCTTCTAAACTGTTGTGTTCTGAGCACCTCTGCAAAAGCAGTGATAATGTGTGAGTGTGGTGAAAGTGTTGAATGATGATGAAAGTATTTTCTTTTTGGGGATTTTCTTTCTTTTTGGGTCACCCTGCCTCGGTGGGAGATGGCTGACTTGTTAAAAAAATAATAATAATAATAATAATAATAATAATAATAATAATAATAATAATAAATATTTATTTCTACAAGTACATGATACAACTTATACAGACCATAGCTGACATCAGTGATATACTACATACAAACCCCTAGTTATGTAGAGCATCTCCCCAGGATGCGACCTACAGGAACAGCAGGTGTCTTAAGGAAACACCCCCAGTGCTTCCACCCGTACCGGGGATCGAACCAAGGACCTCACTGTGTGAGCTTAGTGCTCTACCAACCGAGCTACCGATGAGAAATATGAAGACGCCAAAACCTTAACTTGAAAAAATGAAAATATTACCTTGCTTAGACTTAATTTTGTCTCGATTAGTTCCACTGTCAAAGTGCATTTTCCTACTGTTTCTTTTATATTTTTTGGCCTTTTTATGACCAATTCATGTTTTCCTTTCAAATCCTCCATTATTATACCATAGTAAGTAAATAACTGTGATGAGTATGATCTACTGCCTATAGTTTCATGTTTATTTGGTTTGTTAAATCAAGTTGTTTCATAAATTCAGTAAGTTTTCGTCTCTCAGCATCCTCTCAAAGACATTTATATGTTTGATGTTAGTACTGATGCCATCTTGTGAAAATTTGTCTCCACTGCCTCAATGTCAGTTGTCTACCCTGACAAGCTGTGTTGACACCGAGCCCTGAGGCTGGTACCTCAGCCTCACAAGTGGCTTATAGGACAGATTTTCATAAATGTTGCAAGAAATCTCGCCTGCATGCACGTATAAAGGACTAACTTGGTGATGGAGAATGTATCCCGATCTTCATCCTCCCTAAGCTTTAGCCCCTCTGGACTTCCCCTCAGAACCACGTGCAACCGGGAGCCTTAATTCCTGTAATATTCTGTCGGTATTAGTGACCTGCCTAAACCTCAGAAATTCCTGTTTCCAAGGGGGTAAGTATCCCCTAATACAACTATGCAGGAAGTGACACTAGCTTCTAAGGCTTAACCACGAGGAGACGCCGGCACGTACCGAACATTGGTCGTCCAGCTGCACAAAGACCCACAGTTCAACTCACTCACAATTTCCCCCAGAAACTGGCCAGAATACTGAGAAAGAAAGGGAGGTCTCGTCTTACTGTATGGGTCTGACGGAGGAGGCCATCTACGGTACGTCGAGGTGCCTCCACCAGATTTCCCCAGGTCTAGTATGTGAAGACACTTGGGGGCGCCGCCTGCTGTTCACGGCACCTGTTGATCCGATAGTCACAGACCGGGGGCCGCGAGGGCGTTGTTACAGTCAGGACGGTCTTTTTCTTTTCTAAATTTGTAACGTGGGAAGAATTAATGTAAAAGGCCATCTGTGTCTTCATTTCCCCTCACTCTAAGCTATTGAAGTATATTTTCAGAAATGCAACCCATTTTCTAACCCAACTTTGAAATTGCATCCACAAAACAGAAGAAAAAATACAAAATATTTTTTTACTAAAATATGCACCAGAGTTTCCAGCTGGAATAAAAAAGTTACAAACATTCCTAACTATTTTATTTGAAGCAATGAGAAAAGATTTTCTTTGGTTATCCTAGATTAAAAGAAGTGTTATAGATGGAAAGAAGGGATAGAGAAAGACAGAAAAAAATACGTAGAAACCGAGAAAGTTGTATAATAAAAAAATTAAAAGGCCGAATGCTAAAGAAAAAAAGAGGGGAAGGAAAATCAGTAACTGAAAAAAATACGAGAAAATAAGTAATAAAAAGAAAAGAAGTGTGAAGACGAGAAAGATACTGAAACAGAAAAATAAGAAATCAGGAAAAAAAGGTAAACGTGGGTAAAAAAATAAGACAAAAAGAGTTAAAATACGAGGAACAAAAGGAACAAGTGGAGGAAGCTGGAGTCATCACATAAATGCTGCTCCATGTGTAACTGAAGCACCTACACCTAATACAGATCAATTTTTTGGATTATTATTATTATTATTATTATGGGGAAGCGCTAAACACGTAGGATTATACAGCGCTGTTGGGGGGGGGTGATGGAAGGTATTCAGGATCATTTCAGGGAACTGGAGCACAGATCCAATTCCCTAGATCAAGAGCCCCTCACCAGCGTCATGGAACCTCCTTTGAGGGGCATATGGGATAGAGAAGCTTACGACGGTGTTACGGTCCGAAACGTTCTCGAAAGCTCTTATGTACGGGTTATTTGTGTGTAGGTTAGGTTAGGTTAGGTTAGGTTAGGTTAAGTTAAACCAAACCATACCACGGGTGGGGATAGAACCCGCGATCAGAGAACCTCAAGACTCCAAACCGGTCTGGAGTTTTGAGGCTCTCTCTATTCCCGCCCGTGGTATGGTTTGTTTGCAATCGTGTCATTACGATTTCGTGAGTTAGGTTAGGTTAGGTTAGGTTAGGTTAGGTTAGGTTAGGTTAGGTTAGGTTAGGTCAGGTTAGATTAGGTTAGGTTAGGTTAGGTCAAGTTAGGTTAGGTTAGGTTAGGTTCGTAAGGAAACAGGACAGACGCGAGTTATAGGCAGATGATGACTCGCCGTTGGAGCTTTTAGTCATCTGACCGAGGCCTTCCGCTGGCTTACCGGTCCACCCCTTAAAAAATAAGGTTTGAAATAGATTTGTGTATAGATCATATATAAAACACATGGTTCGGAACACTAGTGATGGTACTACAAGACTGACCCATATCAAGTCGTTTTAATTAATACCAAAGTCTTTATCATTGAACTATACGAGGCTAGTAAGATATATTTCTCAACGCTTACGCGAGTGAGAGACATTATTATATCTCACTCACCCTGACGTTTGTATTATAATTATTATAATCATGGGAGAGCGCTAAACACGTAGGATTATAGAGCGCATGTTGGGGGGTGGAAAGTATTTAGGTTGAATTCAGGGAACTGGAGCTCAGATCCAATTCCCTAGATCAAGAGCCCCTCACCAGCGTCAAGGAACCTCCCTTGACGGTGACGTTTGTATGATAATATTACATTGCCATGATACTAGCGTCTAATGCGTCAGAATTTTTTATAATTGTTTTTAATGAATATAATAATATAATTATTTTCTCCCTCTCGCAGCTATTTCCCTTGGTGTTGAGCACTGTCTCCTGGGCTCTGCTCTTAGAGCTAACACGTCTGTTTATAAACCCATGAATGGTGTCAGTGTGGGTACTGTGTCACTTGTGAGCCCATGAGTGGAGCCATGTGTCCTGTGTCACTTCTGAACTCATCAGTGGAGTTATGTGTCCTGTGTCACTTCTGAGCTCATCAGTGGAGTTATGTGTCCTGTGTCACTTCTGAGCTCATGAGTGGAGTTATGTGTCCTGTGTCACTTCTGAGCCCCTGAGTGGAGTTATGTGTCCTGTGTCACTTCTGAGCCCCTGAGTGGAGTTATGTGTCCTGTGTCACTTCTGAGCCCCTGAGTGGAGTTATGTGTCCTGTGTCACTTCTGAGCCCCTGAGTGGAGTTATGTGTCCTGTGTCACTTCTGAGCTCATGAGTGGAGTTATGTGTCCTGTGTCACTTCTGAGCCCCTGAGTGGAGTTATGTGTCCTGTGTCACTTCTGAGCCCCTGAGTGGAGTTATGTGTCCTGTGTCACTTCTGAGCCCCTGAGTGGAGTTATGTGTCCTGTGTCACTTCTGAGCTCATGAGTGGAGTTATGTGTCCTGTGTCACTTCTGAGCCCCTGAGTGGAGTTATGTGTCCTGTGTCACTTCTGAGCTCATGAGTGGAGTTATGTGTCCTGTGTCACTTCTGAGCCCTTGAGTGGAGTTATGTGTCCTGTGTCACTTCTGAGCCCCTGAGTGGAGTTATGTGTCCTGTGTCACTTCTGAGCTCATGAGTGGAGTTATGTGTCCTGTGTCACTTCTGAGCCCTTGAGTGGAGTTATGTGTCCTGTGTCACTTCTGAGCTCATGAGTGGAGTTATGTGTCCTGTGTCACTTCTGAGCCCCTGAGTGGAGTTATGTGTCCTGTGTCACTTGTGTACAAATATATGCCATCACTGTGAATTATATCACTTATGAACGCATGTATGAAGACAGTATACATTCACTATACATTTCTCACTGCTAGTTCGCCTGTCATGGAAGGTACTCAGAGCTTAAAACAATATTCGAGGCTTGAGAACACAAATAGTTTGAAAAAGTACCGTCAATGGCATTATTTCTATTGTATATTGAAATACATGAAATATTTTCGCCCACCATGGGAATTTATCCATCATGGGACTGATGAAGCCTCTGATTGGCCAAACATTTCTGATTTGTTTTAGCTAATGGTAGATAAATGTCTCATTTACGTGTCGATATTATATATATTATTAATAATATTGCTTCTCCTGTTTTGAAAATTCTAATGACCCACTGATTTTTCCTGGCCTTTACTACATTACGTCATTCCTTTCTCTATATTATTCTCTATATTCGTAACACTGTTGTTCAAAGTATTCTCTCTACTTCATTTATGAAATATATTTATGAAATATGAAATATATTTATATGAAATATAAAATATATTTATATGAAATATATTTATGAAATATATTTATGAAATATATTTATGAAATTTATGAAATATATTTATGAAATTTATTTATGAAATATGAAATATATTTATATGAAATATATTTATATGAAATATATTTATATGAAATATATTTATATGAAATATATTTATGAAATATATTTATGAAATACATATATTTATGAAATTTATTTATGAAATATATTTATGAAATATATTTATGAACTATATTTATGAAATATATTTATGAAATATATTTCCCTGAAGTGTGTCCTACACTTCTTTGAAGGTAAAAACCAATGTAAACTATGTAGAATGTTACTGGTTCCATCCTTATTTTAAGTCCCTTATTTTAAGTCTTTCTTCAGTCTTTGGTATGAAACTTCAAAGGGAGAAAAAAGCTTCATGCTTTAATTTTATTTTCCTTGTCAGTTTCACTTCTTAATTACATCTTACCGTGACCTGAGTTTCACTTTTTAAATATTTCTTATGGTATTCATCAAATGATTCCATACAAATTTATTCTTGAAATCAACCTATGTCTATTTTAATTTTTTTTGTAGTAGTGGCATGTGGTATAAACATTAAATATACTTTACGAAATGTTCAGTTCAAGTGATGGAACAATAATTTATTCTGTGACCTGTGCCACGTTATCTATTGATTAAGTCAGGTTAACGATCAAGGGGTTGACTCACATAAGGTCTGTCACTGAACAATCTGAATTTCTCGTGTATTGTTTTGGTCCATTATACACTTCAAAAATCTTGTGCAGTTTGACTCGACTCACGAAATCGTAATGACACGATTGCAAACAAATCATTCCACGGATGGGGTTAGAACCCGCGATCAGAGAGTCACAAAACTCCAGACCGACGTGTTAGCCACTGGGCCAGCTGGCTACAATAAGGTTTATCCAACTAGGTATATTTCTACACCATAGGAATGTTAGGATAGGCACCACTGTGACCACAAATGCAAGTTTTTTTTACAGTGGTAGCAGTGGTGCTTATGCTAACCTTCCTATGGTGTATAAATATACCTATTTGGATGAATCGTATTGTAGCCAGCTGGCCCAGTGGTTAACGCAACGGTCTGGTGTTTTGAGACTCTCTGACTACGAGTTCTAACCCCACCCGAGTTAGTTTCTACTAGTAATGTCAAATATTATTTTCTGATAGACACTTCACCAAATTCACACGATACTTCACTATATAATACTAAGCTTCTCTAATAACCCTAACTTAAAACTTACATTATTTACCTTTAATTATACAAAAATTACTTTACAGATTACAAATGAAAAATAAAAACAAATTTTTTAATTTATATTTGTTTGATAAAATTGAAAAGTTGAACTTTGTGTTCAATATTAATTAATATATAATATATTAATATATATATTAATATATAATATATTAATATATAATATATTAATTACAAGTGCTCCTGTATTTTTTTCCATTGACTCATGGTTCACAAGCTTATTAATTTATCCTATTGTGCACTTCTCCGTATTTTATGTAAAATTATCCAAGATCGACACCATGCCTAACCCTTCTAGGGTAAGGTAGGTGCCTGAGCCCGAGCCTTTAGCTCATAAGACTGTCATTCCCATTTGCCCGCTTGGGGCGGGGATGGCAGACCAGAGAGGCCTAGCTTGTGGCTAGGCCTGGGGACAGTTGGTCCCAAAGATGAGGAGGTACTTGTGCCTCCTCCCATGGGAGACTTAGGTCTCAGACACTCCCTAAAGAGGGAGCCAAGGACGGGCCACCACTTGGAAAAGGCCCGGGCCGGGAGAATACCGGCTAATATTTAATAATAATAATAATAATAATAATAAAGTTATCCAATTGCCTGATTTTAATTTTATGAAAAAAAAAATTATCGTTTTCTCTTGTGAGAATTCTGTTCATTCTAATTTATTATATATGAATTGTTTTAAGCCTAAATTTAGAAATGCATTTGTGGATCCCACGACTAAACATGTTTCTGTGACTACAATTATATCTTATTTGTATGTACGAAAGTTCTTATTTCGCTATTTTGGGTTTCAAACTGCATTTTATTTGCCTGTAATGTATTCTGTACCAAGAAATAATTATGACTGTAACCAAAATTTTTAAAGGGGGAGTACCAATAAGCCAGCGGAAGGCCTCGGTCAGATGACCAAAAGCTCCAACGGTGGGTCATCATCTAAGACCCGCGCATTCTTATTTCCCCGTATTTTTACTTATGTTAAAAATAAGTTTTTATCTCTGGGTTTGAGAAAGAAGTGTCTAGTGTGGGCCAGTAGGCCTGCAGCAGTGCTCCTCCTTTCGGATGTTCATATAACCAATGTCTGGTGATAACGAAATATTTTCCTTAATTTTGGTTTTCAAACCCATTAATTATTTTAAATACATATATTAAGATACACATTAATCTCTACATTAAACCGACTAAACTTGTACTCTATGATTTAAATCATATTCTGGCTAATATCTTCGCTGTTCAACACAGAACTTCTTCAAGTTTATCAATAACCTTTCTTAAACGTGATAATAACAATAGGAACTTTTTTGGAGTAGTAATCACCATTAACTCACACTACGAGAAAACTTTGTGATGGAAGTTCCAATTATCGACCAGCAACGACTGATATTATTTTCTTTTCCAGTTTTAGCATCAGAATTATTTGTCACTCTTACGACCACGATATTTTATGTGGTTTTATTGGCGCAGTTTAAGAAGATCTTCAAGTGGATACACAGAGAATAATGTAACTGCTCGCTAGATTTTGGTCATGCGAGAACGATGAAGCCATATATCATAAATATATAAATATCTGTTGGCTTAAATAGCAACGCTCTTCTTGCCGAATAAGGCAAGCGGAAATTTGTGTATGCAATAATTTCGAAACAATCATTCTGAACCTAACGAAAAAAAATATATTTCATTGTGTTTGTTTATTATTAAATTATTCTAATCTTATGTAAAATATATTTAGTTGAATTAGGCTAAATTAAATTGCGCTTGTTGTAATAAGATTAGTAAGTTTACTGTGATCTTATTGCATATATATATATATATATATATATATATATATATATATATATATATATATATATATATATATATATATATATATATATATATATATATACACATATATATATATACATATCTAGGTAGTAGGTTGGTAAACAGCAACCACCCAGGGAGGTACTACCGTCCTGCCAAGTGAGTGTACAACGAAAGCCTGTAATTGTTTTACATGATGGTAGGATTGCTGGTGTCTTTTGTCTGTCTCATAAACATGCAAGATTTCAGGTATGTCTTGCTACTTCTACTTGCATTTAGGTCACACTACACATACATGTACAAGCATATATATACACACACACACCCCTCTGGGTTTTCTTCTATTTTCTTTCTAGTTCTTGTTCTTGTTTATTTCCTCTTACCTCCATGGGGAAGTGGAACAGAATTCTTCCTCCGTAAGCCATGCGTGTTGTAAGAGGCGACTAAAATGCCGGGAGCAAGGGGCTAGTAACCCCTTCTCCTGTATATATTACTAAATTTAAAAAGAGAAACTTTAGTTTTTTCTTTTGAGCCACCCTGCCTCGGTGGGATACGGCTGGTATGTTGAAAGAAAAAGAAAGAATATATATATATATGTATATATATATATATATATATATATATATATATATATATATATATATATATATATATATATATATATATATATATATATATATATATAATAAGATCACAGTAAACAGGTGATATTACATTATACAGAACAGCCACTGTGAAAGAATAGCAAAATTCCAAGCACTTTCGTGATTTTGTACCAAAAGAACCTTAGAAAACTTACCTAACCTTATTAAAACAAGCGCAATATATATATATATATATATATATATATATATATATATATATATATATATATATATATATATATATATATATATATATATATATATATATATATATATATATATATATATATATACATATAAATTATTCAATTATTCAATTTGTTTTTTATCAATTTGTTTATTTATCATTTTGTTTATTTATATCAGTGTGTAAATTTAGATAAAAATTCTATCATTCTTCGGGTGGAAATTCTGATATTTCTCCCTCGACTACACTGTCAGACAGTAAAAATGAAATTATTTATGCATTCAAGTTAATTTAGGTGTTTGACGGCCTACATACAGTGAATATTCACTGCCTATTCGATAGGTCTAAATATCACCACTGGTGGTAATACACAGCAATTTTCAGTTTTGTCTCTTTCAACTCTGATAACTGAAGGCAAAAAGCATTGCTAGAGTGAATATTAATTTTAAATCCAATTAATATATCCTCCTTCAAATAAGGAGACCCAGGTGTGGCATATGTGTAATTCCTTAGTAGTGTATCTGGAGGAAGTGGAGGGTGGGGAGAGAGCCTTATGCTCTGCTAACCTGATCTCTAAACAGCATTTCTATTTGTTTTTAACTAACCCGGACATAAACTGCAAAATCTAATGTATACATTTCTCAGGTTTATATTTTCTCTTTGCTGGACATTACTGACGTTTATTGTCACTATCTCAGGTATTTTCTTGCCAGGTTCGTGTCGTCTAGTTGGTCTTCTTGCACCAATAATTGTAATATTATATCCTTGCCGGGGACCTCGCTGCTCACGCCAGAAAAGGATTATTTCCTGCTGACTTCTCTCTATCTTTCCAACGTCTCTTTCTTTCTCTGACTTCTCTTTATTGAGTTCTCGACTACTTTGTTGATTTATCATAGTCCCTCTCATGTCATTTTCTTCTTCCTATTAACCGTCTTTCCGTTTTCTGTAATGATGTGACCTAATTAAAAATTTTGTATTTTTTTTTAGGACGTATGTGAGTTCTGAAAGTAATTATGTTTCGTAAAGCCCATGATATTGATAGTGTATAAGTAGGTACTTGTCTGAAACGAGAACTACGTATCGGAACTATAACATCTAACAACAGAAATAACCCTGTGAATTACATTGGATTGTTACGAGAGTTTTTTTTTTCTCTCTTTCAGCCCGGTCTCAGGTTACTCACTTCCTTATAAACTGATCAACCAGGACATTGGTGTATGTGACCCCAAGGCTTGCAGTCATTCTAAATTGGCTTATCTGATGGTATTTTCATGAGCGATTCTCTCTCTCTCTCTCTCTCTCTCTCTCTCTCTCTCTCTCTCTTTCTCTCTTTCTCTCTCTCTCTGTCTCTGTCTCTCTCTCTCTCTCTCTCTCTCTCTCTCTCTCTCTCTCTCTCTCTCTCTCTCTTGTACGTAGATAAATGTTCAAAGAGCCGACAAGCTGATAAATTAGACACATGTGCAACACTTGTTATCTTTATTATCGAAACGTTTCGCCACACAGTGGCTTCATCAGTCCAATCCATAGAAGAATGGTAAAGATCAGAAGGCGAGTGAGGTGATCAGTCCCTCAGCCTGGAGTCTATGTAACCAGTCCATCAATCTTGATACAAATATAGCATATGTGCGACGAACTGGCCAATAGCTGGTGAAACATTTCGATAATAAACATACCTAAGTGTTGCACATGTATCTAATTTCTCTCTCCTACCTTCAAAAGGACCTGTAACTATTGTTCCAGATATGAAAGCACAAAAAATTATACGGGTGACATCAGTGATGTGACCTCTGTTGTTCTGAAGATTCTCACCAATCATATTGCTGTTTTCTGTCCTCTGATGCATTTGTCTGTCTTCTCTTAAGGGTAAGTCAATTAACAATGTTATTCCGAGGACTTTTACGTGTTCCTTTCCACGCATTATTCCGAGGCCTTTTACGTGTTGTTCCGAGGCCTTTTACGTGTTCCTTTCCACGCATTATTCCGAGGCCTTTTACGTGTTCCTTTCTACGTGTTGTTCCGAGGTCTTTTACGTGTTCCTTTCTACGATACTCTTGGTCTCTGTTTTGTATATATTATTTATTTTGAATTAGTTCTTTCCGAACGAAAACAGTTGTAATTTCTCGCTATTTTCGCTATTTGGAAATATATTTCAATATATATTATATTTTCCCACTGAAATTATATTATTCTAGGCCACATTTAATATTATTTAAATGGAAATACAGAATTTAAAATGGATTCTCAAGCTCTTTTGTGGTAGTAAACTTATGTGGTAGTAAACTTTTGTGGTAGTAAACTTTTGTGGTAGGAAACTTTTGTGGTAGTAAACTTTTGTGGTGGTAAACTTTTGTGGTAGTAAACTTTTGTGGTGGTAAACTTTTGTAGTGGTAAACTTTTGTGGTAGTAAACTTTTGTGGTGGTAAACTTTTGTGGTGGTAAACTTTTGTGGTGGTAAACTTTTGTGGTGGTAAACTTTTGTGGTAGTAAACTTTTGTGGTAGTAAACTTTTGTGGTGGTAAACTTTTGTGGTGGTAAACTTTTGTGGTAGTAAACTTTTGTGGTGGTAAACTTTTGTGGTAGTAAACTTTTGTGGTGGTAAACTTTTGTGGTGGTAAACTTTTGTGGTGGTAAACTTTTGTGGTGGTAAACTTTTGTGGTAGTAAACTTTTGTGGTGGTAAACTTTTGTGGTAGTAAACTTTTGTGGTGGTAAACTTTTGTGGTGGTAAACTTTTGTGGTGGTAAACTTTTGTGGTGGTAAACTTTTGTGGTGGCAAACTTTTGTGGTAGTAAACTTTTGTGGTAGTTAACTTTTGTGGTAGTAAACTTTTGTGGTGGTAAACTTTTGTGGTAGTAAACTTTTGTGGTAGTAAACTTTTGTGGTGGTAAACTTTTGTGGTGTTAAACTTTTGTGGTGTTAAACTTTTGTGGTGGTAAACTTTTGTGGTGGTAAACTTTTGTGGTGCCAAACTTTTGTGGTGGTAAACTTTTGTGGTAGTAAACTTTTGTGGTGGTAAACTTTTGAAGTGTTAAACTTTTGTGGTGGTAAACTTTTGCGGTGTTAAACTTTTGTGGTGGTAAACTTTTGTGGTGGTAAACTTTTGTGGTAGTAAACTTTTGTGTTGGTAAACTTTTGTGGTGGTAAACTTTTGTGGTGGTAAACTTTTGTGGTAGTAAACTTTTGCGGTGTTAAACTTTTGTGGTGGTAAACTTTTGTGGTGGTAAACTTTTGTGGTAGTAAACTTTTGTGGTGGTAAACTTTTGTGGTGGTAAACTTTTGTGGTGGTAAACTTTTGTGGTAGTAAACTTTTGTGGTGTTAAACTTTTGTGGTGGTAAACTTTTGTGGTGGTAAACTTTTGTGGTGGTAAACTTTTTGTGGTAAATTTTTGTGGTGGTAAACTTTTGTGGTAGTAAACTTTTGTGGTAGTAAACTTTTGTGGTGGTAAACTTTTGTGGTGGTAAACTTTTGTGGTGGTAAACTTTTGTGGTAGTAAACTTTTGTGGTGGTAAACTTTTGTGGTAGTAAACTTTTGTGGTGGTAAACTTTTGTGGTAGTAAACTTTTGTGGTGGTAAACTGTTGTGGTGGTAAACTTTTGTGGTGGTAAACTTTGTGGTAGTAAACTTTTGTGGTAGTAAACTTTTGTGGTGGTAAACTTTGTGGTAGTAAACTTTGTGGTGGTAAACTTTGTGGTAGTAAACTTTGTGGTGGTAATCTTTTGTGGTGGTAAACTTTTGTGGTGGTAAACTTTTGTGGTAGTAAACTTTGTGGTAGTAAACTTTGTGGTGGTAAACTTTTGTAGTAAACTTTGTGGTGGTAAATCTTGTGGTAGTAAACTTTTGTGGTGGTAAACTTTTGTGGCAGTAAACTTTTTGTGGTGGTAAACTTTTGTGGTGGTAAACTTTGTGGTAGTAAACTTTTGTGGTGGTAAACTTTTGTGGTGGTAAACTTTTGTGGTAGTAAACTTTGTGGCAGTAAACTTGTGGTGGTAAAGTTTGTGGTGGTAAACTTTTTGTGGTAAATTTTTGTGGTGGTAAACTTTTGTGGTAGTAAACTTTTGTGGTGGTAAACTTTGTGGTAAAGTAAACTTTTGTGGTGGTAAACTTTTGTGGTGGTAAACTTTGTGGTAGTAAACTTTGTGGTGGTAAACTTTTGTGGTGGTAAACTTTTGTGGTGGTAAACTTTTGTGGTGGTAAACTTTTGTGGTGGTAAACTTTTGTGGTGGTAAACTTTTGTGGTGGTAAACTTTTGTGGTAGTTAACTTTTGTGGTGGTAAAGTTTGTGGTGGTAAACTTTTGTGGTGGTAAAGTTTGTGGTGGTAATCTTTTGTGGTGGTAAACTTTTGTGGTGGTAAACTTTTGTGGTGGTAAACTTTTGTGGTGGTAAACTTTTGTGGTGGTAAACTTTTGTGGTAGTAAACTTTTGTGGTGGTAAACTTTTGTGGCAGCTAACTTTTGTGGTGGTAAACTTTGCTAACTTGGTTTTTTGTCTTAAACAACAAGATAAGTTTCAGCTGTACACAAAATAATTTAAACTAAAACTTGAATTCCTAATTTAGTTTGCTCGTATACCTAAGTTTAGCAGCACTACTAGTTTACATATCTTTAATTTATTTATAGAACTCTTTTTCACACTAGAATAACTAGTATTTCTAAGTCTTTGCTCTGTAATTATGTATCCCTGAAAGGATACCCTCAGGAAGTTGCTAGATTTTTCTTTTCAACTTATCTCGTCCTCCATGTTTTCGATTTTAGTTTGCTTGCAACTTGACAACACCTCATGCAATCGGCTTCAAATTTTTAGCAATTGTGTACGGTAACGAGGACTAAATTCTTGCAACTGACACTTTCCCGTGTCCTATGGTAAAAAAATTTGAACCCTTTCACGACATCCTGGAATGTCTCGGATAACTTCCAAAGCTCTTAGGGGCGTAATTTCAAATGCTCAAAAAACGTGCCAAAAATATGATGATAGAAAAGAGTGAAATTCAGATGTGTTAATGAATGCAGATTTGACGACTTAATGTGTATAATAATTTGAAATTTTTATTCTCTTAAGCCGCTTCAAATAATTTTCAGTTGACCTCTTCTGAATGACCATAAGAACATAAGAAAGGAAGATCACTGCAGCAGGCCTGTTGGTCCTTATTTGGCAGGTCTTTTACAATCCATCCCACTAACAAAACATTTGCCCAACCCAATTTTCAATGCTACCCAAGAAATAAGGTCTGATAACTCTGTCCACTCATTTGCAAGTCCCAAACTCATTTGCAAGTCCCTAATGGCTTCTGTATTTAATAGCTGATGCATTTTAGGGACAGGATAATACAAGAAGGCCCCGCTTATAGAGCAGGTTAGGTTCCAGGTTACTGCAGTAAAACGAAAAATCTCTGTAAAGTGAATCAAAGCCTTTTCTCACTTTTAAATGCATATTAAAGCCTAATGACATGTTTACACTATCATATTAAAGTGAGCAATGTAGCTAGGCTTTAAAAAATACATATACAATACACACATTACTTACCTTAAAATATTTTCGTCCTGATCTTATAGTGAGTAGTAAATATATTTATTGTACAAAGTCGGAATAACAAGAAGAATGGTTGTAATGGGAAACTGCTGTGTTAGCAAAATGCTGTAAAGTGAAGCACTGTAATGTGAAGTGCTGTAAAGTGAAGTGCTGTGAAGTGCTGTAAAGTGAAGTGCTGTAAAGTGAAGTGCTGTGAAGTGCTGTAAAGTGAAGTGCTGTAAAGAGAAGTGCTGTAAAGTGAAGTGCTGTAAAGTGAAGTGCTGTAAAGTGAAGTGCTGTGAAGTGCTGTAAAGTAAAGCACTGTAAAGCAAAGCACTGTAAAGAGGAGTGCTGTAAAGTGAAGTGCTGTAAAACACTGTAAAGTAAAACACTGTAAAGTGAGGCGCTGTGAAGTGAAGTACTGTAAAGTAAAGCATTGTGAAGTGCTGTAAAGTGAAGCGCTGTAAAGTGAAGCGCTGTAAAGTGAAGCGCTGTAAAGTGAAGCGCTGTAAAGTGAAGCGCTGTCACTGTAAAGCGAAGCATTGGGAAGTGAAGCACTGTATGGTGAACCATTGTGAAATTAAGGGCTGTAGAGTGGGGGGGTCTGCCTGTAATACTTATAAATTGTGTACGAATGGTATACAATACCGACAAGATGAGATTAAGACACATGTGCAACATCTGGGTAACTTTATTGTAGACGTTTCGCCATCCAGTGGCTTTATCAATACAGATTCTAGAACATAACTTGAAGACAGTACGTAGTTCTACTGTCTTCAAGTTATGTCTAGAATTTGTGATTGATAAAACCACTGGATAACAGCTGTCTACAACTACGAATGTTTACACATGTGTAATCTCATCTCACTATAAAGTTCCATTTGCTTGCAGGCAAATTTGTTGACGAAGCACAGGAGACTGGAGTTATAAGTTACAAAAATTCCTTCCTCGGGTCACGCAACAAGAGAGACACATCTAGTTAATTGGACAGTTTGCTATGTTAACAGTGATGATCACTCAGCCAATCACCGTGTGCATTACAGGTCAACATTTGCAAGTACACTCTGGAGGTGTTGCAACGGAAGTCTGTTGTGATACTTTAATATTGAGGTAACAGGAAATGAACCATACTTACCGCTGGTTCAAACCCCACCCGTGATATGGTTTGTTTGCAATCGTGTCATTACGATTTCGTGAGTTATGTTAATAGGAAATGAGTTGGTTTTTCTGTGTTTGTTTTGAATTTTGGGCCGAAGATATGACTACTGTGTTTTGATGCATATGATATATGTGAAGGAAGGTATATTATTAGTGTTCACATGAAGGAGGAAACCTCGATACTGGTAAAGGGTTCTTGATCCAAGAAGGTAGAGCTACCGTCCCTTCCTCGGATCACACACCATTCCTCTAGTTGTGAATGACTCGTGTAGGTTCACAACATTTCCATGAGAGAGTGAGATAGATAGAGAGAGAGAGAGAGAGAGAGAGAGAGAGAGAGAGAGAGAGAGAGAGAGAGAGAGAGAGAATATCGTCTGAGCCAATACTCAAGAACAACTTTTCACCTTATAGATTGGGTGTGGCGAGTCCTAGATGTGCTAGGAGATGTGCTAGGAGATATGCTGGGAGATGTGCTAGGAGATATGCTGGGAGATGTGCTAGGAGATATGCTGGGAGATGTGCTAGGAGATATGCTGGGAGATGTGCTAGGAGATATGCTGGGAGATGTGCTAGGAGATATGCTGGGAGATGTGCTAGGAGATATGCTGGGAGATGTGCTAGGAGATATGCTGGGAGATGTGCTAGGAGATATGCTGGGAGATGTGCTAGGAGATATCTCCGTGAGGTGTGGAGAGTAACTTGACAGACTGCACCTGTCCTGCCACTTTTACGATAATCTCCTGCCTCGGTAATTCAACATTCACAAGTGCAGTAAACTATCGTACCGTTCTATTATAACATTTAAGACAAGCTTTAAAACTCCTGCTGTGAATATGACGCAAAACTAATGGGCGCCATTCTTTTAATTAAAATTTCTGACCCTAGCTAGAAGATATATTAACACTTTTTTTTTCATGTTTGGAATTTCTCGGGTCCAACAGCGTGAATTTTTAAAAAACAAAAACTAATGATTTTCGGCGAGTTGCTGAGGATAAGTCACGTGACGATAAAATATTTTCCATTCCGGCACGAAACTAAAAAAAACTTTTTTATGATAAATCTGTTTATGATTATATTACGGAAATAAGTTTTGTCGCTCGTGAGGATCTGGGGAAGGGGAGGATGAGGGGAAATGTGATGACCTGGGGAAGGGGAGGATGAGGGGAAATGTGAGGACCTGGGGAAGGGGAGGATGAGAGGAAGTATGTTGACCTGGGGAAGGGGAGGATGAGGGGAAATGTGATTACCTGGGGAAGGGGTTGATGAGGGTAAATGTGATGACCTGGGTTATTGGAGGATGAGGGGAAATGTGATGACCTGGGGAAGGGGAGGATGAGGGGAAATGTGAGGACCTGGGGAAGGGGAGGATGAGGGGAAATGTGATGACCTGGGGAAGGGGAGGATGAGGGGAAGTATGTTGACCTGGGGAAGGGGAGGATGAGGGGAAATGTGATGACCTGGGGAATAGGAGGATGAGGGGAAATGTGATGACCTGGGGAAGGGGAGGATGAGGGGAAATGTGATGACCTGGGGAAGGGGAGGATGAGGAGAAATGTGATGACCTGGGGAAGGGGAGGATGAGGGGAAATATGATGGCCTGGGGAAGGGAGGAGGATGAGGGGAAATAAAGTGACCTGGGGAAGGGAGGATGAGGGGAAATGTGATGACCTGGGGAAGGGAGGATGAGGGGAATTGTGATGACCTGGGGAAGGGGAGGATGAGGGGAAATGTGATGACCTGGGGAAGGGGAGGATGAGGGGAAATGTGAGGACCTGGGGAAGGGAGGATGAGGGGAAATGTGATGACCTGGGAAGGGGAGGATGGAGGGGAAATGTGATGACCTGGGGAAGGGGAGGATGAGGGGAAATGTGAGGACCTGGGGAAGGGGAGGATGAGGGGAAATGTGAGGACCTGGGGAAGGGGAGGATGAGGGGAAATGTGAGGACCTGGGGAAGGGGAGGATGAGGGGAAATGTGAGGACCTGGGGAAGGGGAGGATGAGGAGAAATGTGATGACCTGGGGAAGGGGAGGATGAGGGGAAATGTGAGGACCTGGGGAAGGGGAGGATGAGGGGAAATGTGATGACCTGGGGAAGGGGAGGATGAGGGGAAATGTGAGGACCTGGGGAAGGGGAGGATGAGGGGAAGTATGTTGACCTGGGGAATAGGAGGATGAGGGGAAATGTGGAGGACCTGGGGAAGGGGAGGATGAGGGGAAATGTGATGACCTGGGGAAGGGGGGGATAAGGGGAAATATAATGACCTGGGAAGGGGAGGATGAGGGGAAATGATGATGACCTGGGGAAGGGGGAGGATGAGGGGAAATGTGATGACCTGGGGAAGGGAGGATGAGGGGAAATGAGGACCTGGGGAAGGGGAGGATGAGGGGAAATGTGAGGACCTGGGGAAGGGGAGGATGAGGGGAAATGTGATGACCTGGGGAAGGGGAGGATGAGGGGAAATGTGAGGACCTGGGGAAGGGAGGATGAGGGGAAGCATGTTGACCTGGGGAAGGGAGGATGAGGGGAAATGTGATGACCTGGGGAAGGGAGGATGAGGGGAAATGTATGACCTGGGGAAGGGGAGGATGAGGGGAAATGAGGACCTGGGGAAGGGAGATGAGGGGAAAGTATGTTGACCTGGGGAATAGGAGGATGAGGGGAAATGTAGGACCTGGGGAAGGGAGGATGAGGGAAATATGATGACCTGGGGAAGGGGAGGATGAGGGGAAATGTGATGACCTGGGGAAGGGGAGGATGAGGGAAATGTATGACCTGGGGAAGGGGAGGATGAGGGAAATGGATGACCTGGGGAAGGAGGATGAGGGGATATGTGAGGACCTGGGGAAGGGAGGATGAGGGGAAATCTGATGACCTGGGGAAGGGGAGGATGAGGGGTGTGAGGACCTGGGGAAGGGGAGGAGGAGGGGAAATGTGATGACCTGGGGAAGGGAGGATGAGGGGAAATGTGAGGACCTGGGGAAGGGGAGGATGAGGGGAAATGTGAGGACCTGGGGAAGGGGAGGATGAGGGGAAATGTGATGACCTGGGGAAGGGGAGGATGAGGGGAAATGTGAGGACCTGGGGAAGGGGAGGATGAGGGGAAGTATGTTGACCTGGGGAATAGGAGGATGAGGGGAAATGTGAGGACCTGGGGAAGGGGAGGATGAGGGGAAATATGATGACCTGGGGAAGGGGAGGATGAGGGGAAATGTGATGACCTGGGGAAGGGGAGGATGAGGGGAAATGTGAGGACCTGGGGAAGGGGAGGATGAGGGGAAATGTGATGACCTGGGGAAGGGGAGGATGAGGGGATATGTGAGGACCTGGGGAAGGGGAGGATGAGGGGAAATGTGATGACCTGGGGATGGGGAGGATGAGGGGAAATGAGGACCTGGGGAAGGGGAGGATGAGGTGAAGTATGTTGACCTGGGGAATAGGAGGATGAGGGGAAATGTGAGGACCTGGGGAAGGGGAGGATGATGAGGGAAATATGATGACCTGGGGAAGGGGAGGATGAGGGGAAATGTGATGACCTGGGGAAGGGGAGGATGAGGGGAAGTATGTTGACCTGGGGAATAGGAGGATGTGGGGAAATGTGTGGACCTGGGGAAGGGGAGGATGAGGGGAAATGTGATGACCTGGGGAAGGGGAGGATGAGGGGAATTTTGTTGACCTGGGGAATTGGAGGATGAGGGGAAATGTGAGGACCTGGGGAAGGGGAGGATGAGGGGAAATGTGATGACCTGGGGAAGGGGAGGATGAGGGGAATGTGAGGACCTGGGGAAGGGGAGGATGAGGAGAAATATGATGACCTGGGGAAATGGAGGATGAGGGGAAATGTGATGACCTGGGGAAGGGGAGGATGAGGGGAAATGTGATGACCTGGGGAAGGGGAGGATGAGGGGAAATGTGATGACCTGGGGAAGGGGAGGATGAGGGGAAATGTGAGGACCTGGGGAAGGGGAGGAGATGAGAAATGTGAGGACCTGGAAAAGGGGAGGATGAGGGGAAATGTGAGGACCTGGGGAAGGGGAGGATGAGGGGAAATGTGATGACCTGGGGAAGGGGAGGATGAGGGGAAATATGATGACCTGGGGAAGGGGAGGATGAGGAGAAATATGAGGATCTGAGGAAAGGGAGGATGAGGGGAAATATGAGGACCTGGGGAAAAGGAGGATGAGGGGAAATATGAGGACCTGGGGAAGGGGAGGATGAGGGGAAATGTGATGACCTGGGGAAGGGGAGGATGAGGGGAAATGTGATGACCTGGGGAAGGGGAGGGTGAGGGGAAATATGATGACCTGGGGAAGGGGAGGATGAGGGGAAATATGAGGACCTGGGGAAGGGGAGGGTGAGGGAAAATATGATAACCTGGGGAAGAGGAGGATGAGGGGAAATATGATGACTGGGGAAGGGGATGATGAGGGGAAATATGTGGACATGGAAGAGGGGGATGAGGGAAAATATGATGACCTGGGGAAGGGGAGGATGAAGGGAAATATGATGACCTGGGGAAGGGGAGGATGAGGGGAAATATGAGGACCTGGGGAAGGGGAGGGTGAGGGGAAATATGATAACCTGGGGAAGGGGAGGATGAGGGGAAATATGATGACCTGGGAAAAGGGAGGATGAGGGGAAATACGATGACCTGGGGAAGGGGAGGATGAGGGGAAATATGAGGACCTGGGAAGGGGAGGGTGAGGAAAAATATGATAACCTGGGGAAGGGGAGGCTGAGGGGAAACATGATGACCTGGGGAAAGGGAGGATGAAGGGAAATATGATGACCTGGGGAAGGGGAGGATGAGGGGAAATATGATGACCTGGGGAAGGGGAGGATGAGGGGAAATATGAGGACCTGGGGAAGGGGAGGGTGAGGGGAAATATGATGACCTTGGAAGGGAACGATGAGGGGAAATATGATGACCTGGGGAAAGGGAGAATGAGGGGAAATATGTGGACCTGGGAAGGGGACGATGAGGGGAAATATGATGACCTGGGGAAATGGAGAATGAGGGGAAATATGAGGACCTGGGGGAAGGGGAGGATGAGGGGAAATATGATGACCTGGGGAAGGGGAGGATGAGGGGAAATATGATGACCTGGGGAAGGGGAGGATGAGGGGAAATATGAGGACCTGGGGAAGTAGAGGATGAGGGAAAATATGTGGACATGGGAAGAGGGGGATGAGGGGAAATATGAGTACATGGGGAAGGGGAGGATGAGGGGAAATATGAGTACCTGGCGAAGCAGAGAATGAGGGGAAATATGATGACCTGGGGAAGGGGAGAATGAGGGGAAATATGAGGACCTGGGGAAGTAGAGAATAAGGGGAAATATGATGACCTGGGGAAGGGGAGGATCAGGGTAAATATGATGACCTGGGGAAGGGGAGGATGAGGGGAAATATGAGGACCTGGGGAAGGGGGGGGTGAGGGGAAATATGATGACCTAGGGAAGGGGTGGGTGAGGGGAAATATGAGGACCTGGGGAAGGGATGGGTGAGGGGAAATATGAGAACCTGGGGAAGGGGAGGATGAGGGAAAATATGTGGACTTGGGAAAGGGGAGGATGAGGAGAAATATGAGTACCTGGGGAAGGGGAGGATGAGGGGAAATATGAGGATCTGGGGAAGGGGACGATGAGGGAAAATATGATGACCTGGGGAAGGGGAGGATGAGGGGAAATATGATGACCTGGGGAAGGGGAGGATGAGGGGAAATATGAGGACCTGGGGAAGGGGAGAATGAGGGGAAATATGAGGACCTGGAGAAGGGGAGGATGAGGGGAAGTATGTTGACCTGGGGAAGGGGAGGATGAAGGGAAATATGGGTACCTAGGGAAGGGGAGGATGAGGGGAAATATGAGTACCTGGAGAAGTAGAGGATGAGGGGAAATATGAGGACCTGGGGAAGGGGAGGATGAGGGGAAATATGAGGACCTGGAGAAGGGGAGAATGAGGGGAAATATGAGGACCTGGGGAAGGGAACGATGAGGGGAAATGAGGACCTGGGGAAGGGGAGGATGAGGGAAAATATGATGACCTAGGGAATGGGGGGATGAGGGAAAATATGAGGACCTGGGGAAGCAGAGGATGAGGGGAAATATGAGGATCCCGTTCACCTAGCAAGTAGGTTCCTGGGTGTTCGTAGACTGGTGTGGGTGGCATGCTGGGGTGATAAAATAAGACTGACAGTCCTTGATGACGCGCTGACTTCCTTGGAGGAACTGAGGAGGCTGAGACAATAAGAATTCTGAGACTTTAGGGAGCCTAAGAATGTTTAAAGGTCTCTGCGACACTTGACACACCCTTAGGGAGGAGAGGGAGATGGCTATCTCTGTTATGGAAACGTGGTTTTTCAATTTAATATATATCTCCTGTCTCTTCTTCAGAGATCAAGGCTAAGCGGCAAAGCATCTCGTATAATAACCGAGGGACTAATTTCCACATTTATCTCTGTCTTTATTTTATAACCTGTGTATTGAAATGAAGAACTCCATGAGGAGGATATGATTGAGAAATGGAAATACGAAGAAGAGAAGAAGTGAGAAGAGGGTTCAAGGTATGAAGTTAAACAGAGAGGATAGAATACCGATAGGTGCTGGTGGACCAAGAGAAGAGAACGGAACTAAAGTCAACAAGAGAAGTTAAATTGTCAACACGTTGTTAAACAGAAGTCTGTCATTCATCAGTCAGGAGGAAGGGAGAGAGAGAGAGAGAGAGAGAGAGAGAGAGAGAGACAGAGAGAGAGAGAGAGAGAGAGAGAGAGAGTGAGTGAGTGAGAGAGAGAGAGAAAGAAAGAGAGAGGAGAGGAGAGAGAGAGAGAGAGGAGAGAGAGAGAGAGAGAGAGAGAGAGGAGAGAGAGAGAGAGAGAGAGAGAGAGAGAGAGAGAGAGAGAGAGAGAGAGAGAGAGAGAGAGAGAGAGAGAGAGAGAGAGAGTGAGAGAGAGAGACTATCCTTATGATTGTCCATAAAGCAAATCTTTTTACTGGAAGGAATTAGCCTGAATGATCAATTATTGGATAACTTTGGCTGGGGAAACTAAACATCTGTGATTACGTTGGGCAACGACTGACGACACCTTTGCAGCTTTAAGAGACTCAATAGATGTAAAGGACTAAGATATGTCAGCACTCTCCCTTCATACATGAATGGAAATTACTAAGAGACTCCCTGCCGGAAAGAACGTGATAAGTTCCTCAAGTTAGCTTCAGATCAGCCGGTCTGCGGTGCCTAGGTTGGAGTACGGATGAGGTTCCCCGGCACTCCCGACTCGGGGCATCCAGTCGGTGACCCCGCGACGTTGTACTCACCTAATTGTGGTTGCAGGGGTCGATTCATAGCTCCTGGCCGGCCTCTTCACTGGCCGCTACTGGGCCACTCTCCCTGCACCATGTGCTTTATCATACATCTGCTTAAAACTATGAATGGATCCTGTCTCCACTACATTGCTTCCCAAACTATTCCACTTCCTGATTACTCTGTGACTGACGAAATACTTCCTAACATCTCTGTGATTCATGTGTGTCTTCAACTTCCAACTGTGTCCCCTTGTTGCTGTGTCCCATCTCCGGAACATTCTGTCTCTCCACCTTGTCAATTCCTCTCAGTATTTTATATGTCGTTATCATGTTCTCCCTATCTCTCTTGTACTCCAGTGTCATCAGGTCGATTTCCCTTAACCTCTCCTCGTAGGACATACCCCTTATCTCTGTGCAAACCTTTGCACTTTCTCTAGCTTTTCTATGTGCTTGGCTAGATGTGGGTTCCAAACTGGTGCCGCATACTCCAATATGGGCCTAAAGTATACAATGTACAGGATCCTGAACGATTCCTTATTAAGATGGCGGAATGCAGTTCTTAGGTTTGTTAGACGCCCATATGCTGAAGCAGTTATTTGCTTGATTTGCGCCTCAGGAGATGTGCCTGGTGTTATATTCACCCCAAGATCTTTTTCCTTGAGTGAAGTTTGTAATCTCTGGCCCCCTAGACTGTACTCCATCTGCGGTCTTCTTTGCCCTTCCCCAATCTTATTGATTTTGCACTTGGTGGGGTTGAACTCCAGAAGCCAATTGCTGAACCAGGCCTTCAGGTTGTTCAGATTCCTTTGTAGTTCTGCCTGGTCCTCGTCCGATTGAATTTTTCCCATCAACCTCATATCATCTGCAAACAGGGACACCTCGGAGTCTATTCCTTCCTTCATGTCGTTCACAAATGCCAGAAACAGCACCGGTCGTTGGAATGACCCCTGTGGAACCCCACTCGTCACAGGCGCCCACTCAGACACCTCGCCTCGTACCATGACTCGCTGCTGTCTTCCTGACAGGTATTCCCTGATCCATTGTAGTGCCTTCCCTGTTATACCTGCTTGGTCCTCCAGTTTTTGCACTAATCTCCTGTGTGAAGCTGTGTCAAACTCCCTCTCTCTCTTCTCTTACTGCTGTCACCCTGTCATAGAACACAGAACAGGATTTTCCGTCCCTGAAACCGTGTTGGGGGTTGTTGATAATCTCATTCCTCATTAGGTGTTGCACCACTCTTCTCATGATAATCTCCTCCATGACTTTGCATACTGTACA
>NC_091340.1:28250591-28258091 GCF_038502225.1 Cherax quadricarinatus | reverse complement strand
GTGTTATGCATTTGGAGATAATCGAGGACCATGAACCTTTACCCCGGGTTCATTTCAGGGGCTCACAAAACTCTAAAAAAAACATGGATACCCGAAACACTGTGTGATACAAAGAACACAAATATATAAACGGGCTGGAGTTAAGCTTCAATTCTGTTTTAGTTTTGCAATAGCTGTCAAAAGAATCCAATACTCAATAACGTTCATCATATTTAGTGAAGGTTATAACACCCCACTGATGATTTTCTGTCCAGTGAGTCTACCTAAATTATGTGTGTCATACACACCGTCATGCAGAGTTCATTCCTGCTTACTCACCTCTCTACTTTTTTTTACTCTCGTCAATAGATAAGTTGCCTTTGTATGAAGAAGCTTGTTGCACGGGCGAAACGTTCCGCTAATAAAAACACCCAAGAGTTTCATACATGAATAACTGGGTAATTCGACGCAGATAACAAATCTGGATACTTTTCTGCCTCTGCTAAGAAAAATTTTTAGGTGTCCCTTTTCTGAGGATCGATATATTGAAGGTCAATATAGTGTTACTTATCTGATAGGTTTGTGGCCAACTACTGAAGGAAGCTGCTGGTTACCCACAACTCCTAAAGTTGCTTAATAAATAATGCCATTGAGGCTATCATACAGATCAGCGGTTTTGCCTCTTCTCTCTTCTAGGTCCAAGGACGAAGTGGGTGAAACATTTCATTTGATATCCTCCGAAGAGGACCTTATAGAGGTTGCTTGAATATTTCTCTTTCCTTTTTGTTCCTTCAGCTTTACAATTTCATTTGGAGCATTGCTCGAGAATGCCTCATCCAGTCGGCTTCAAACTTTCAGTGAGGTGTCCCGTAGCTCGGTTACTAGCGAACTTAGTTCACACAGTGAGGTTCGTGGTTCGATTCCCCGTACAGGAGGAAACCTTAGGAAGTATTTCCTCATGACACCTACTGTCCATGTTCACCTAGCAGTTAAATAAGACTGTTGTGGGTCGCATCCTGGGGATAAAATTGATTTAATTTGCGGGAAATGCTCAACATAAAAAGCTGCTTTCTATATAGTAGTATGTCACTGATGTCAGCTATGGTCTGTATACCTTGTACATGTACTTGTAGTAAATAAAGATTATTATTATTATTATTATTATTATTATTATTATTATTATTATTATTATTATTATTATTATTATTATTATTATTTTTAATGTGTACGATAACGAGGACCAGATTCATGATACAATATTTACGTTCACGTGTCTAACAACCACAGTTATTGAACCCGTTCCCAGCATCCTGGAATGGATCCGATATCTTTCAAAACCCTCAGTGTAGTAGATTCAAGAATTTCTAAAAGGTGACTCACGAAATCGTAATGACACAATTTCAAACTAACCATACCACGGGTGGGGTTAGAACCCGCGGTCAGAGAGTCTCAAAACTTCAGTGGCTAACGCGACAGTCTGGAGTTTTGAAACTCTCTGACCGCGGGTTCAAACCCCACCCGTGGTACGGTTGATTTCCAGAAAGTGCCTTTTAATTCAATGACAGAAGCGAGTAAATTTCATATACGTAGGTGCTGATATGACCGTTTTGTATACCTGGAGTTTACCTGGAGAGAGTTTCGGGGGTCAACGCCCCCGTTGCCCGGTCTGAGACCAGGCTTGTGTGTTAGATAGTGTATCATTTTTGCTTTTAACTCATGTTAAATAAATTTCGGATTAACTCTTAACAGTTTCAATATATAATGTCTTCTACGTCATAGGGGCCAGGATAGTATACCTAGAGGGTGCTTCAGGGGGGTCTACGCTCCCGCAGCCCGGCCTATGACCAGGCCTCTGTAGTACTACAAACTTTTATTCAGGTATAGACAAATTTGTTCCTGTAATAAAATAGTGCAAAAAGATAATGGAATTATTGGAATTGGATCAATTTTCGGATCGGTTTCAAACCTATACTAATGGTGGCCTTTATTAAACGACGCATGTCACTCTCAGCTAAAGTGATTTCTGTTTGCCAATTTTATCAAGTTAATTGTTTCCCTTGTAGAACCTAGAGAATGTCTCTTCCGATCGGCTTCAGATTCTTAATGTGTCTTAAAGTATTTAATTTGAGCAATGGTCACATAACGTAAAGTTTAAAGCGGATCGGAAATTGTGTTCTCTAGTTATGCTCAGAATTCAACGATTCTAAGCCTTATTGACCATTCAGCCTCTTATTTTCGGGTTAGTAGTGTTAAAGTTCCCCTCGTCTTCTTATAAGATGTTAATTTTTCCACTATAATCTACCTTGTCTACAATTATTATCACATTCGCTTTGTCTGTTTCGTAAGGTGAAGTCCAGATCTTTCCTTAATTCTTGGTATAACTCAACAAATCTTTGAGGGCGATTGTGTTGTTTAGGTGTGAGTTGTGCAACACAATCGTCCTCATAGATTTGTTAAGTTATACCATGAATTAAGGAAAGATCCTGGACTTCACCTTACGAAACAGGTGAAGCAAATGCGATAATAAATATGGAGAAGGTAGATTATAGTTAAAAAATGAACGTGATATTAGAAGACGGGGGAACTTACGTGCCTCTTAAGTGTTTCTGTCAAATATAAGAAAAGTTAACAATAGATTCTCGAGTGTAGATACACAAACAGCCTCGATGATCAAGCCTTCAACATCATGTTCTTTCTGGGTTAAGGAACTACATAATAGCAAAATTAGAAAGTAACATGTAATTTAGTCTCCCTTTCTCTTTTGACACTCGCATGGTTTCCTATTCGTTCCGCTGCCTTCTCCTCCTTTACTCCCTGCCTTCCTTCCTCGTCCGTCTTGTCACCTATAATGTCTATGCTTCACGTACTCCTCTGTCTCCTTTCTTTATTGCCTCTCCGTCCCTCACTCATCATCTGGAGAGTAACAACTTCCACCTGCGTGATCCTGAGGATCATATGTGTGAATTTTTACGACTTGTGCAGCCATAAACCTTCTTGACTGTTTTGTCCTTCCCTCCCACTCCCATTATTCCTTCATACTCCACTTTCTTTCCCTTCCGTCCTCTCTCTCTCTCTCTCTAGCAGTTTCCATCATCTTTATCCAGACTCTCTTCTCTTTATCCTCTCTTCCTTCCATTACCCAGTTTCTTTACTATACTTCTTTGTTACCTTCTTCATCTTCCTCTCTGCACCATCTACCCTCTTTTCACCATTCACCTTATCACTTCACCATCTACCCTCTCTTCATTTCTCTCTTCACCATCTTCCCTCACCATCTTTCATCTCCTCACAATCTTCCTTCATTCAGCACTTGTCTTCAAATTTTGAAAAGTTTTGTGCTTACGAGAAAATACGCTTTTCACTTTAGGTTTTCGCGATGCTGAAAACGAATATGACCATAATACATTGGCGAAACATTCCAACGATTTTTTTTACACAATTTTGTGTATATGTATTCAATATATTAATATATGTATACAATATAAATGTAACTTGCCTGTATAATAAAATCGCTTTTACTGAATCTTTCAGACGCTTCTTGTTCCTCTCTTGTATTCCGCTTCCTGAGAACCTCTCGCCATCGTCCAACAGTAATCTTGAAAACAATGGACTTCATTTTCCCTAGGAGAGTTTCTCCATGACTGAGAGAACCTGTGTGAAACGTTCACTATCAAATCTGGGTGTTAATGCGAGAAATGTATCACCAAAAATATTTTCAGAGAGTTTAGTTCCACTGCTGCAATCTGAAACCCAAGAGTTCGCCATTCCTCTTTGGCAGTTCTAAATCTCTTTTAAGGTCGTTCGATTCATTCTGGGTTATTACTTGTGCTTTAGTGGTTTAAAGAAATTTTATATTATGAACATATTCAGTGTCTTGTTTAGATGAAGACTTACAAGTCTCATAGGTCGTTCTTCTCGTCCTCTGACTCAAGGAAGAATGAGTTTGAGGCCTTCGTAATGGGTAGTCCTTCGCCGTGAGGTACCGGGCATACAGCAGAGGCTATATTAGGCTATTGTGTTGTCCACTTTCTTGCTTGCCGAAACCTTTCCTGACTGACGACAATAACAATCACTCACATGATCTGTTGGCTCCATTCACACCACTGGCACTGTAAAAGGCACTGATTTCCTTTTCTGATCCAACTGGTGAAGGTTTGTTGCACATGTATTGCACTGCACGTGTGGGGCTCAGCTCTTGCCATAATCTCCGGCGCTTATATAGTAACGTCAGGTGAAGCAGACGAGGGCAAATTCACTGGTAGGCGGGATTCCGCAGTGGAAGTAGGTCCTTCCCAAAGAGATGGGTTAGTAGTGGTGAAGGTTTGTTGCACATGTGTTGCACTGCACGTGTGGGGCTCAGCTCTTGCCATAATCTCCGAACTTACAGCCAAGATGGAGGTGATAGGCTTTCCTAATCAAGGCATTTGCATCACACTTTTGTGTTGCAAAAGTCTGATCTCCAAAAAAAAAAAAAAACGTAACAGTAGTTATCCGCACCGTTCATACAGTTATAGACTTTGTGCAAAAAACTGGTGAAAAGTGATAATGTCTAAAGCAAACACTATTAACAAAGTTTGATACGTTTGTCTGGTATAGCTTCAGGAATAAAAAAAAATGAATTTCAGTTAGGAGGATGGTGTAATGCCTGAATTCCGAATCATCCATTTTCTGACTTAAGAGTAGCCAAAATCATTGGTCCATTCTGTACAATCTTGTCCTATCATCCCCCCCCCCTCCATATAATGAAGAAACCTGAAAAAACTACTAATGAGAGATATTGGTAAATATGGATTTTTAAAACAATTATGCATTGAGGCTGAACTCAAGAGCATTTTACCAGATCAGTGAACCAATATTGAAATGTTGAAGCGGATCGTTTAAAGCTTTCTAAACTTTAAACTTTAAGCTTGAAGAAAGGAATAAAATACCAAAAAATCAGACAGATAAGCACAGCTGATGTACCTTGCTTCCTGCCCAGGTCAAGGATAACAGCAACCAGCCTATAAATAACAAAAAGGCACAATACCGTGACTGGAACGATACACAAATAACCCGCACATAAAAGAGAGAAGCTTACGACGACGTTTCGGTCCGACTTGGACCATTGACTTTGTAAATGGTCCAAGTCGGACCGAAACGTCGTCGTAAGCTTCTCTCTTTTATGTGCGGGTTATTTGTGTATAGCAACCAGCCTGTCTCCACGTCTTTACAAACAGAGAGAATTTGCAGTTTCAAGCGTCATTTCCTTATTCATTGAACCTAAATTTATAAAGAGTAACTAGCCTTATTTCCGAAGAATTTTGGCTATTTACCAACGTATTGTTTTATTATGCTTCACTTTCCTACCCTATTTGATGGTGGCTCAGTACTGACCTTGACGCTACCTTAATGGCCCCTAGTGGAAATAACGCACTAACCTTCTTGGGTTATCCTGTGTGGCTAAGCCTACGTACGGGGTTAAAATTCCGAACAAAATCTTATCTCTCTCTTATCTTAGTGTTATCAATGTACTTTACTCTCCTACCTTGTTTGACACAGGTTTGATACTGATCTTGAAGCTACTTAATTGATTGACGTTCCTCACTATCAGCTGCTTCACCTTCCATCTTCCCTCACCTCTAATATTTATTAAATCATACTACTATTATATATTAAATCATACTACTATCACATATTAAATCATACTACTATCACATATTAAATCATACTACTATCATATATTAAATCATACTACTATCACATATTAAATCATACTACTATCATTTATTTATTTATGAACGTACGCACATACAGTTTTATGAAATATCTGCGCATTTGCTACCAACATTGTCCGTGAAAAGATCGTGAAATGATCGTTAAATGATCGTGAAATGATCGTGAAATGATCGTGAAATAATCGTGAAATAATCGTGAAGTAATCGTGAAATGATCGTGAAATGATCGTGAAATAATCGTGAAATAATCGTGAAATAATCATGAAATAATCGTGAAATGATCGTGAAATGATCGTGAAATGATCGTGAAATAATCGTGAAATAATCGTGAAATAATCGTGAAGTAATCGTGAAATGATCGTGAAATGATCGTGAAAAAATCGTGAAATAATCGTGAAATAATCATGAAATAATCGTGAAATGATCGTGAAATGATCGTGAAATAATCGTGAAATAATCGTGAAATAATCGTGAAATAATCGTGAAGTAATCGTGAAATGATCGTGAAATGATCGTGAAAAAATCGTGAAATAATCGTGAAATAATCATGAAATAATCGTGAAATGATCGTGAAATGATCGTGAAATAATCGTGAAATAATCCTGTGGCACCAGGGCCTCTTAGCAAAACTTCAAGCACTGGGAATCGCAGGCTCTACGCTATGTCTCCTCAGTGATTACCTTCATGGTAGATCTCTAAGTGTAGTCCTCAATGGAACAGAATCAGCAAGGCATCCTATTGGGGCAAGCGTTCCACAAGGAAGTGTGCTGGGTCCACTGTTATGGAATGTCTACTTCAACGACCTTCTTCATCTCATCCCAGAATCACATGCATATGCAGACGACTGTACACTGACATTCACTTATCCAAGAGAAGAAATGCCAGCTGCTCTAAGCTACATCAATCACCAGCTGAGAGCTATATCAGCTTGGGGAAATAGATGGCAAGTAACATTTGCACCTGAGAAAACGCAAATGATGATCGTCTCTAGGCACCATGATGGTAATGCTGGTGCAGTACTAAGGATGAATGGGACGATGTTGGCACCTGGAGAAGAAGTTGATATCCTTGGGGTGAAATTTGACTCCAAACTAACCATGAAGAACCATGTTGTAAATCTTGCAAACAAGGCAGCCAGGAAGCTTACAGCACTTCGCCGTATCTCGCATCTGCTTGACAGTAGGGGTTGCAAGATCCTGTACGAGGCACAAGTACGCTCACACCTTGAGTATGCTCCACTTTCTTGGTTTGCCTGCCCCCCCTCTCATCTGCGACTGCTTGACAGAGTAGAGAACAGAGCAAGACGTCTCATCTCTCGCCTGGACCCATCCTGGATAGATCTGTCATTTCAGCAGAGCCTTCAACATAGGAGGGATGTGGGTGGCCTTACTGTTATGTACAAGGCCAATATTGTCAAAATACCACACTTGGATCCACTTCGAGGACAGCGTGAAACAAGCTTTTATGCCACAAGACGGGCAGAAAGCAGCAACTTCACTCTGGCTGTACCCTTCTCCAGAACATGACTCCATCTGAGATCATACATACCCAGGATGACTCGAGTATGGAACACATTCGTACAGCATAATGATGTCAACGAGATAACGTCAGTTGATCAAATGAAAATGCTGGCCCACAGATGGCTCCAACTTCATCCTGTTCCCTACTTGTATGTCTCATAACAATAAAAATGCTTTCAAATGAGCTGATGTAGGTAACAGCTCTTAGCTTGCCAATAAAGTTAGGAATCCTTAACCTGTAAATAGCTGTCAATAAAGCTAGGGATCCTTAACCTTGTCAAACCCTG
>NC_091340.1:28245591-28248091 GCF_038502225.1 Cherax quadricarinatus | reverse complement strand
ATATATACTGACCCGCGTCACACAGTATATATACTGACCCGCGTCACACAGTATATATACTGACCCGCGTCACACAGTATATATACTGACCCGCGTCACACAGTATATATACTGACCCGCGTCACACAGTATATATACTGACCCGCGTCACACAGTATATATACTGACCCGCGTCACCCAGTATATATACTGACCCGCGTCACACAGTATATATACTGACCCGCGTCACACAGTATATATACTGACCCGCGTCACACAGTATATATACTGACCCGCGTCACACAGTATATATACTGACCCGCGTCACACAGTATATATACTGACCCGCGTCACACAGTATATATACTGACCCGCGTCACACAGTATATATACTGACCCGCGTCACACAGTATATATACTGACCCGCGTCACACAGTATATATACTGACCCGCGTCACAGGAAATATACTGACCCGCGTCACACAGTATATATACTGACCAGCGTCACACAGTATATATACTGACCCGCGTCACACAGAATATATACTGACCCGCGTCACACAGTATATATACTGACCCGCGTCACACAGTATATATACTGACCCGCGTCACACAGTATATATACTGACCCGCGTCACACAGTATATATACTGACCCGCGTCACACAGTATATATACTGACCCGCGTCACACAGTATATATACTGACCCGCGTCACACAGTATATATACTGACCCGCGTCACACAGTATATATACTGACCCGCGTCACACAGTATATATACTGACCCGCGTCACACAGTATATATACTGACCCGCGTCACACAGTATATATACTGACCCGCGTCACAGTATATATACTGACCCGCGTCACAGTATATATACTGACCCGCGTCACAGTATATATACTGACCCGCGTCACACAGTATATATACTGACCCGCGTCACAGTATATATACTGACCCGCGTCACACAGTATATATACTGACCCGCGTCACAGTATATATACCAACCCGCGCCACAGTATATACACTGACCCGCGTCACACAGTATATATACTGACCCGCGTCACACAGTATATATACTGACCCGCGTCACACAGTATATATACTGACCCGCGTCACACAGTATATATACTGACCCGCGTCACACAGTATATATACTGACCCGCGTCACACAGTATATATACTGACCCGCGTCACACAGTATATATACTGACCCGCGTCACACAGTATATATACTGACCCGCGTCACACAGTATATATACTGACCCGCGTCACACAGTATAATACAGACCCGCGTCACACAGTATATATACAGACCCGCGTCACACAGTATATATACTGACCCGCGTCACAGTATATATACTGACCCGCGTCACACAGTATATATATACTGACCCGCGTCACACAGTATAAATACTGACCCGCGTCACACAGTATATATACTGACCCGCGTCACACAGTATATATACTGACCCGCGTCACACAGTATATATACTGACCCGCGTCACACAGTATATATACTGACCCGCGTCACAGTATATATACTGACCCGCGTCACAGTATATATACTGACCCGCGTCACAGTATATATACTGACCCGCGTCACAGTATATATACTGACCCGCGTCACAGTATATATACTGACCCGCGTCACAGTATATATACTGACCCGCGTCACAGTATATATACTGACCCGCGTCACACAGTATATATACTGACCCGCGTCACAGTATAGATACTGACCCGCGTCACACAGTATATATACTGACCCGCGTCACACAGTATATATACTGACCCGCGTCACAGTATATATACTGACCCGCGTCACAGTATATATACTGACCCGCGTCACACAGTATATATACTGACCCGCGTCACAGTATATATACTGACCCGCGTCACAGTATATATACTGACCCGCGTCACAGTATATATACCGACCCGCGTCACATTATATATACTGACCCGCGTCACAGTATATATACTGACCCGCGTCACACAGTATATATACCGACCCGCGTCACAGTATATACACTGACCCGCGTCACACAGTATATATACCGTCCCGCGTCACACAGTATATATACTGACCCGCGTCACAGTATATATACTGACCCGCGTCACAGTATATATACCGACCCGCGCCACAGTATATACACTGACCCGCGTCACACAGTATATATACTGACCCGCGTCACACAGTATATATACTGACCCGCGTCACACAGTATATATACTGACCCGCGTCACACACTATATATACTGACTCGCGTCACACAGTATATATACTGACCCGCGTCACACAGTATATATACTGACCCGCGTCACAGTATATATACTGACCCGCGTCACAGTATATATACTGACCCGCGTCACACAGTATATATACTGACCCGCGTCACAGTATATATACTGACCCGCGTCACAGTATATATACTGACCCGCGTCACAGTATATATACCGACCCGCGTCACAGTATATATACTGACCCGCGTCACAGTATATATACTGACCCGCGTC